>NC_141027.1:25737500-26012500 GCF_052040795.2 Danio rerio
CTCGGAAGTATACAGCAAAAGATTAACCAAAAAGCTGTTTGCCAAATGTAAACTGTATCTATACTGGAAACATGGAGCAAACTCCTCCACAACTTATTGGGTGGCCCCAGAAATTAGGCCATAAATGGCCTAAACGGTTGCCAGAATGCCCAGACTAGTTTAAATCCAAAAATTAGTCTAAATTCAACTCAACTTATACTACAATACTCACAACTGGACCTTACTCTGATGAAAAAAATCTAAACCTTTTTTTTTTTACTTATAATAAATTCTTCTGTCCAAATCTTTATATCTCTGCATTTAATAAAGGCAGGGTGTCTCATTTTAAGTTGAATTGTAATATTAATGAAAATGCAAAGAGGCAAATATATTATTGTTAAAAAAATGTTTTTAGGAAAATATAGAAATCATCCTTAGAAGCTAAAGATACAAGCAAACAAGCATACTCATGGACTATTCCATTCCATTGTTAAAGTATAAAGAGTGCAAACAGTGTGTTCACACTGATAATTACAAGGAAAAAGTCTACTTTAATAAACACAGACTCGGGGATACATCTTTGCAAAGCCGAAAAAACGTGCTTCAGCATACATTTGCCTGCAGTTTCTAGATGAAACAAATGCTACAGGGTGGTATGACGCTAACAACTTTTGTTACTTTTCAAATTACAGACATTTACAGGGACTTACTATTGATGAATAAAAGATTTTCATGTGGTACTTTGTTTATCACCAAATAAATCCCACAAAAACAACTTGGAAACACTTTAAAATAATGGCCCATTTGTTCATGTTAATTAGTGTATTTACTAACACACAACTTTACAAGCTAGACCAGGTAAGAACTTTAAGTAATAGTTTAATCTAGGTAATAATATAAAGATACACAATGTTAGTGGTAATTAAAAAAAATACTGGTTGAGAAGTCAATAAGAAATACCTCCCAAAATGGATACAACATTATTCTTTCATCCCTTTTCTGTCATACAAAGGAAAATAGCCACCTCTAAGTATATATTGAAAACAAGCATTCTAAGTTATGTAATCAGCCTGTGACAAGCAGTCCTGTTAAAAGTAACTTATTCATATTGATTTATACAAAAATGGAATCCAGGAAAATGTAGCAGAGCAATTTGTAAGAAAACAACCTAGCAACACCAAACACTGAATAACTACATACAAAACATTTATCAGTACATATCAGTTCTCCTATTTAGGTGGCTAGGGGTAGATATGCAAAATATTTCTGATTATTATGGAAACCCACTAGTTTTTCCTGTTTTGTTGCTATGTCATTACATTTGTTTCAACACTGCAAACATTTTAACAGAAAGAAACTTGCACACACCTGACAATAAAACGAAACTTGGCTAGGTTGGGGCATTACAGTCTAAATGATCCAAAAGCAAAAGTACTATCCTTTTACAAAAAAATGAAATTGGTCAAACATGTTATGGTTAAAAGTTATATTTAAGCTTTGCATTATTTATTTTTTTTCCTTTAAGTAGTCTTTATGTTTGAATGCACTTCATATGAAACATTATGCATAATAAGTGGAACTCCTAAAATAGTTAACAAACTAAAACAAAATTAAATTAAACATAAAACTAGATAAAGAACAATACGTTCAGAATTTTACACCTGGTGATAATCTTAGCATTTAGTGATTAAAAGTTAACATTAGTTAATGCATCGCAAACTAACATGAATATTTGTATTATCACACACAACACGTCTAATATGCTGTTATTTTGCATCACTTAATATATTATCTAATATTAAAAAATGAGATTGCATTGCATGTAAGTGTTACCCTTTACATAACATATTATTGCAAATATTATTTGCAGATAGTTCAGTAAGCCATGGTTAAACTTTCATAATGTCTTGCAATGTTTTCAACATTATGAGCATGAACATTATGAGTCTCTGGAGTGGCAAAGGGGTGGTTTCTTACTCTGAGAGCCCCTTTCTGTCATCCTCATTATACACCATATGCTTCCTATAGAAGAACCAGAGCTTTATAGTGTGAAATTTGGCATGTAGCATACTACAAATTAACTATTAGTGAATGTGATGACGTCAGTTAGCATATTGCGGTGAATGAGATAAAACTAAATTTAAATAAATGTTTAATTCACACTGTTCTGAGACATCCAGAGAGCTGTATGTATATATTATAGTTATTTAAATCAGACAGGACAAGGTGTGTCATATGATGTAAGAATTTATAGTAAAGTGAAACTGAAACCTTTATCACTGAACTATAAAACCTGTCAAGTTCTTGGTCCAGGATGAAGATTTTTACTTACCTGCTGTGTCCACGCTCAGAGACAACACTAAAACACAGGTAGGATTTCAGATACTGCAACTATATATATAAATATAGGCTATTTAGGCACAACTTTTTGTATAAAATGAATACTGGTTTTATGACATTTAACTTCTAAATAAATAACGCAAAAAAATTATGCAACTGAAGCTTGGTCAATATTTTAACTGACTGGCCATCTTACCAATAAAAATGCTAATATTGTGTGCTACACATTTATAGCTGCTATTTTTTGACAAACAAACCATACAATTGAGATCTTTTTTTTAAGTGCTCATTTGGGACTTGAATTACTTGAATTTTCTCATTCATCTCATAAATAGTACAAATAGTTTTCTTTTTTAAATATTTCCCAAATGATGTTTAACAGAGCAAGGACATTTTCACAGTATGTTTAATAATATTTTTTTTAAAGTCTTATTTTGGCTAGAATAAAAGCAGTTTTTTATCATTTTAAGGTAAAAAATTATTAGCCCCTTTAAGCTATATTTATTTTTGATAGTCTATAGAACAAACCCTCGTTATACAATAACTTGCCCAATTACCCTAACCTGCCTAGTTAACCTAATTAACCTAGCTAAGCCTTTAAATGTCCCTTTAAGCTGTATAGAATTGTCTTGAAAAGTCAAATATCTAGTCAAATATTATTTACTGTAATCATGGAAAAGATCAAATAAATCAGTTATCAGAAATGAGTAATTAAAACTATTATGTTTAGAAATGTGTTGAAAAAATATTTTCTCTTCATTAAACAGAAATTGGGGGGAAAATAAAGAAGGGGGCCAATAATTCTGACTTCAACTGTATTTCGTTAAAACAAAATACACAGAAGGCAAAGAGCGCACCCTGTTTATTTTTTTTATTTATAAAAGCACAATGTTTTGCTGTTAATGTGAGTTTACAAAAACTAAATTAGACTTTTAGTTTCAAATGATTCCTTTGTAGTTAGAGTCTTACAAAGTATTATAAGCTCTTTTCGCTGTTATCCAGAAATATGCATAAAAATCTAGATGACGACTTCGGAACTATTTGCATCCTTTAAAATGTATTGTCCGCTCTATTGTGCTTGGCACAGAAAGGAAATTTGTCTTTAACACTGGTAACATAAATACAACCATACAACAATCACATAATAGCAACACTCAACAAGACAAGCACATAAATTGAAAATTTAAAAACTATATTTGGAATATTGGAATATACAACTTAACTGAATATTGCAGGGCTTTCTAATTCCATATGATATCAATATGTAATTTTTCTATAAACTATATTGTCAAAGGATAGATTTAATTCACTATACCAATTTCATTCTTTTTCCTTCATGTTATGCAATATGCTGATGATTGACCACTCATACTCACAGTCTCTCCTCTACCAGTCATGACTTCCTTCAGTTCATCTCTCTCTGATGAGTCGTTCCAGTGCCACATATGTTTGGAGGTGTTCACAGACCCAGTCACTACTTCATGCGGACACAACTTCTGCAATATCTGTATCGAGGCATGCTGGAACAGTGAACAGCTCTTTCTATGTCCTATCTGTAAGAAAAACTTTGAAAATAAACCAGAACTAAAGATAAATACATCGTTCAAAAAGGTTGTTGATTGTTTCAAGGTGCATCAACAGCCAAAAAAACTTCAACAGCAAACAAAAACTATTTTTTGTGACGTTTGCTCTGAAAATGCTGTAAAGTCATGTTTGCAGTGTGTAACATCTTTCTGTGAGACTCACCTGGAAATTCACAAAACCGCACCCAGGCTCAAGAAGCACAAATTGATCAACGCAGTGGAGAACCTGGAAGACTATATCTGCAGCAAACATGAAAAACCCCTGGAGATGTTCTGCAGAGATGATCAGACCTGTCTGTGTCTGTTTTGCACTGAAACAGAACATAAGCACCATAAAGCTGTTCCTATTGAGGAAGAGAGTGGACACAGAAAGGTGAGACAAAATTCTTCCAAGATTAATTTACCCATCTTTAATGTACTAATCTCGTTGTTGAGTTGATTCCATGTGCCCTCAAATGTTTCATCAAGTTCGACAAGTTTCTCCCCTTACATGGAACTTTTATAAAGCATCTGATTCACATTGCTCTGTCAAAAATTGTGCTTGTAAAAACTTTAAATAATTGTAATACTTTAAAATGCTTACTTTAAGCAAATTTGATGAATGCGATCATGCATGTTGATAAATCTGATAGGAGTCGCACACCGGATGCATCCTACTGCACGCTTTGCCTTCTATACGTCGCAAAGCAACAAGAACAAACGCCTAACATCGCCTGACCGACAGTGTCCATATCCTTCAAACTTGTTTAGAATTAAATGTTTAGAGACAGTGTGACACAAAGTATACCCAAAGAGCTTGAAATGACCAAGAGGTGATACTCAATAGAACGTTCCATTGCAACAGCAGCGCCCAGCAACAGCCCGGATTCCACCATTTTGGAGTGAAAGCGATCGGCTGTCCATTGGATATTATTGCTGGCAAGCAGCTGCTTTTTTTTTTATTTATTAATTTAAAAAGTGCATCAAAGCTGAGATACTACCTGAAAGACAACAATACAAAACTTACTTAACAATTATCAGCACTTTTAATAGTTTATTTTGCAGACTTATAATATGCTGTTGTTCTATTGGAATTTTCATTCCAAAATGGCCGCCGCACCATCTAGTGGCTGTTTCCCCAAATCAAAAGTGTCCCTTCTTGGTGATTCTAAGCTCTTTGGTATATCTGTGTGTGCTTTTGATGTACCCCTTGATGCTTCTTATGGGCTTGTCACAGCACCAGTGGCACTGAAATTCCTATGCTGATTCAACGCAATCTCACGGCAGTTCGTAACTTTTCAATTTAGTAGCTAATTCGCATTAATTCGTACAATCTAATTCGCACAATTTAGTACAATTTGCTCATCACCCAATGACGGTTGGGGTTAGGGGTGGCATTTGGTGCCACGCCTCCTTTTTAAAATCGTACATTTTCATACAACTCAACTCATACGAATTTTTACGAATTAGCCACTAAACTGACAAAAGGTAAAATACTTGCGTTTCCTCATGAGATCAGACTGGCTGATTCAGTCCAGTACATACCAGTTACATAGGTACCGGTGCCATATTTTCACCGAGTTTCAATACTCATCCTTACTTGAATGGGGTGGGACATGTCAGATAGTAGAGAACATTTGATTGGTCAAGATTTGATGAGAAATTAAAGTATGAGTTGACGTTTATAAAAATCGCTGAACCATTTAGGTGGAAGTAAAAAACTACAAGCTTTACATGTTTATATCAATTTTATATCTCAGGAAAGTGAATTTTGAGTTTTGGTGAGCACTAACTTATTTATTTCCTAAAAACTAGCAATATTTATACTAACATCTAAAAAACTGTATTTTCATTTCATGGGACCTTTAAGTTTTACAATAGTGGATTTTTTTTTTTTTTTTTTACAATGGAAAAAAAAATTATGACCACAGAACTGTGATACAAACCAAAGACAGTTTGTGAACATCTCATACCTACGAATATGTGTTTTGTTTGCCGTTAAAAAAAGCTCTTTATTTTCAGGTTTACCTGGAAAAGACACAAGCAGAAATCCAAGTGATGATCCAGGAAAGAAGTGAAAAGATTAAGGAGATCAAAAATTTAGTAAAGTCAAAGAAGGTATGCTTTTCATAATAAGAACAATATCATAAATACAATTTCTTCACAATATGCAATCAGTAATTCATTTGAGGGAATTTGATGTATTGATTCTATTATTTCTCTTCACATAACCAGAGCAACACTGAGAGAAAGAAAGCACATCACGTTGAACTGTTCAGTGATTTGATGTGCTCCATTGAGAGATGTCAGGGTGAGCTGCTGGAGGTGATGGAGCAAAAGCAAAAAGCAGCTGAGAAGCAGGCTGAAGAGCTGATTATAGCGCTGAAGCAGGAGATCAAAGAACTCAAGAGGAGAAACACTGAGCTGGAGGAGCTCTCACACACTGAAGATCACCTGCACGTCCTACAGGTCAGTCTCTCTTACCTCACATAACAGGGTAGAACTTCTCATTCTAAAGCACATCTCCTGTTTTCCTCTAGGTTTACTCGTCTGTGTGTGGCCCTCCACAAGTCAATACCTGGACAAACATCAGTATCAGTAACACTGATCTAAAGAACACAACAACTTTGGAAAAAGCTCTTGCCTGCCTCAAGGAAACAGTCAACAAGGAGCTGAAAAAAATCCATGACATCAGTAAGCAGTATTATGAAATTGGCAAAATGTTATAATAGGGATAAATAAGGACAGTTCCCCCACTAATGAAAATTATATTATCATTTACTTTATCTTTACTTGTTTCAAATACTTATGAGTTATTTTCTTCTGTTGAACACAACATTTTTGAAAACCTGTAACCATTGGCTACCATAGTATTAGTTTTTCCTACTACGGATATCAATGGTTATTTAGTCCCAGCTTTATACAAAATATCTTCTTTTGTGTTCAGCAGAAGAATAAAACTCAATAAGGTTTAAAACCATGGGGTAAAAAAATATTTAGTGAATGTTCATTTTTGGGTACACTATCTTTTTAAAAAGCATACTCAAATCCTGTCATCCTCAACATGTTCCTAACCTGTTTTTCTGTTTCAAATGTCTTTCTCCTCCTGAACACAGAGTTCCATGTCAATGGCTACCAGTTTCCAACGTTCAGCAAAACTCATAAATGTTTGGAGCCACTCATTGGTGAGCAAATGCTTAGCAAACCTTCCATTCTGCATTCACTATCCCATTTAGAACATTTATAGGCGGTTTGAAATTCAAAACTTTACAGTTTCACCAAAAAAAAAAATGCAAAACTGAAGAATCAGCCTAAACCACTCTCTGCCAGTGAGTGGTTTAGCTCAAGCTTATCAAATAAAAAGCAAATGAAAAGCAAATGAAAAGCGTCTTAGAGGGGGCGTGGCATGTGAAACACTAGAGAGCATTTGATTGGTTAAGATTTAATAAGAAACTGAAGTAAAAGATGATGTGACAAAAATGTTTATCCATTTAGACCAAAGATACCCAAACTGGCTCATGGTAACCTTTGATTTGGCCCGCCATCCCAATCCCATCTGAGAAGAGAGGGAGACTGACTGGGATGATTTCAAGATTGTCAGTTCAGATTTAATGTAACCCTTTGTTTGTTTGTTTTATTGTTAAAACTGAAATCAAAGTTTTAATTAAATTTTGAACATTAATAATATTTTCTTTAAATGTACATACTGTCACGCAACAATACAGAGTGAGAAAATCAAGGCAAAGGCAGATTCTGCTTGACTAGTTTATTCAGCAACTTTTATCATTTAAAAAGTTATACTGCATTAGAACAATTTAAAGTAATGTTTTCTATTTATTTTGAAATATTAGGAAATAAATTAGTAAACGTACCCAGGACAACGTTATTGTAATGTAGTTTGCTATATTTATCTTCGGCCAAAAGCTATCAATGATATTTGGATTTTGGCCCTTCATACGAAAAAAGTTTGGGCACTCCTGATTAAGACGGAAGTGCAAACTGCAAGCTTTACATGTTTATATCAGTTTTATATCTCCTAAATCTCGAATTTTGTCACCGTTTGAAGAACACCGGCATTTACAGTAGAGTTAATGTCCTTAAAACTAACAGACTGAAACTGACATCTACATTTGTTTATTTTAATAATTAATAGTTAATTAAATAAGCCTTTGCAATATTTGCATTTGATAATACATTGTGTTGGTTGGCTCAAATCATATTCTGAAATACATGAGCAATCAATTAGTAAAAGCTTTGAGTTACAATTTACTTTAAGTGTTTTAATTAAAAGTAGTAATCCCTGAATAAAGATGTTATTCTTGATGTAAAACCGAATCAACGGTTGAAAAAGCAATGTATTTTAATTGAAAACAAACATATGTGCAGAAAATCATGCCAATGCATATCTGTGTAACTGGACATTAGGAAAATTCATTCATTTTCCTTAGTCCCTTTATTCATCTGGGGTCGCCACAGCAAAATAAACCACCAACTTTGCCAGCATATGTCAAACAAATCGGGTGCCCTTCCATCAGCAACCGAGTACTGGGAAACATCCATACACACTCAGTCACACACATACAAGACAGCCAATTTCAATTTATTGAATTCACCTATACTGCATGTTATTGGACTGTGGAGGAAACCAGAGCACCCAGAGGAAACTTAGGCCAACACAGAGAGAACATGCAAACTCCACACAAAAATGCCAACTGACCAAGCCGGGTCTTAAACCAGCGACTTTCTTGCTGTGAGGTGACAGTGCTAACCACTGAGCCACCTTGTCACCTTATTAGGAAAATTTAAATTATAAGAACCAAGGATGTCCAAGTCTAGCAACAGCCCTGCTTTACACATTTATTTTATATTTAATTTGATTTACAGAAGTCAGTATTAAGAGAACTGAGTTTATATGTGTCTTGATTCTGGACAGAATCCTCACAAACAGCAATATGTTGTACAATCTTCTAGTGATCATTCTTGCATCAGTCTTGTTCAATAAATATTTCAACACATAAGGGAATTTTCATTTGCTTTCACAGCTGAGCCTTCTGTTCCTAAAAAATTCAACTTTACTCTACCACCATCGACATCAACGCAATCTTCAGCCAACAGTGTGTTTGTGTTTGGCAGCACAAACATTGATTCTGTTCCCTCCAATCCTTTACTGGTCCCTAAAAGTTCTTCAGTGATGAAGATGAAGAATGCATCTGTTCCTATGAGAACAAAGCAAGGCGTCCTGACAGAAAACTCAACAATTAAAAATACTGACGTTCAGACAGAGAGACAAATCTACTTTACTCTGGGTAAAACAGATAATCTATCAAGAAACACAACAAGTAATCAACAAGTGAATGTGTCGTGCGTCAGTGTGGATGTTTCTCCATTAGTAGATTTGAGAACAATCCAGAAACTTTACGCTGGTAAGATAAATGTTATTAAAATTAGCATACACACTCTTGTCGCCAATCCAAGTTTTAAGAACAACAATTAATAACTTGACTTAGTTGATCCTTTGGTCTCAGAATGGCTTAAATGAATGGCAAATGTGTCTAGATTACACTTATTTTACCAAAATAAAACATGATCATGCCTTGATATTGAAATATTTAATTAGGAAAGTAAGGTCTGACTTTGCTTAGACAAAAGTTTTGTCACCTAACAGAAATAATGTACATTAAAGTATAGAAAAGCATGGTGTAGTGGAAAAAGAATTAATATTGTGTATGACTCCCGTAAGCTTGGAGGACTGCATCCATACCTCTCTGCAGTGACTCAAATAACGTATTAAAGTCATCTGGAATGGCAAAGAAAGCGTTCTTGCAGGACTCCTAGAGTACACCAAGATTCCTTGGATTCATTGTCAATGCCTTCTCCTTCATCTTACCCCAGACATGCTCAATAATGTTCTTGTCTGGTGACTGGGCTTTCCAATCCTGGAGCACCTTGACCTTCTTTGCTTGCAGGAACTTTGATGTGGAGCCTGAAGTATGAGAAGTGCTGAAGAATTTACCCTCTCCTCTAGTTTGTAATGTAATGGGCAGCACAAATGTCTTGATATCTCAGGCTGTTGATGTTGCCATCCACTCTGCAGATCTCTCGCATGCCCCCATACTGAATGTAACCCCAAACCATGACTTTTCCTTCACCAAACTTGACAGATTTCTGTCAGAATCTTGGGTTAATATGAGTTCCAATAGGTCTTTTGCAGTATTTGTGATGATTGGGATGCAGTTCAACAGATGATTCATGAGAAAAATCAACCTTCTGCCACTTTTCCAAATGATCAATTAGAAGTCAAGTTATTATTTGTTGCTCTTACAACTGAGATTAATGACAAGACCTTTGTCAGGTAGTGTACTTATCACTTAAGCTGTATTTCTCTTGCAGTGGATGTGATTTTGGATCCCAACACAGCTTATCCTAAACTCGTCCTGTCTAAAAATGGGAAACAAGTGAGTCATGGAGGAACCTGGACAGATGTTCCCAATAACCCTGAGAGATTTGACACATCTGCCTGTGTCCTGGGAAAGGATGGGTTTTCCTGTGGAAGATTTTACTTTGAGGTGCAAGTTAGTGATAAGGCTGAATGGGATTTGGGAATGGCTCGAAAGTCCATCAACAGAAAAGGGAAAATAAAAGTGTGTCCCGAGTGTGGATTTTGGAGTATATGGAAGAGGAATGGGAATGAATATGTGGCAAACGAATCTAGTCCTGTTTGGCTTTCCCTGAAAGACAAGCCACAGAAGGTGGGAGTGTTTGTGGATTATGACGAGGGTCTGGTCTCCTTTTACAATGTGGAGACCGAGGCTTTAATCTATTCATTCACTGGTCAGTCTTTCATTGAAAAAATCTATCCATTTTTCAGCCCGTGCAACAAAAGAGGAAATACAAACTCAAAGCCTCTGATCATCTCTACAATTAATTACCCCAATTACTAAGCATGCAATCTTCCTTTAAAAACAGTTAATAAAGCATAAATGACACTGCTCAGTGGATACACACTAAGATAGAACTGTAAAAAAGTAATCAATTTAATGCTTTCTTTGCTAAATTAATGTAATAAAACATTAATTTAGCTCACTGCAAATGTGTGTGGTACTGTATACAACACCTTCATTTGTGGGATTGTTTTGTATAGGCCTAATACAATTAAAAAATAAATATCAACTATTATAAAATCATTGAACAACAGTGAACATTACCCTTATTAAATTTTATGTTTTCATTGAAATATTGTTATTATTGCATGGTTCAACGATAAGGATTTTTTCTACTGGACCAATCAGACCAGTGGTTCAGATTTTTACTTGCCCTGCCAATATTTTCACTGGCCCCACCAAAAAAAAAGTTAATAGAAATTTCTTAGCCACAAATAAAACAAAAACGTGTCAAAATGTTTGTAAATCCAGAATTAAAATATTAAAAAATGTTAATAAATGTGCAATGAGCAAAATTCAAAGTGTTTTCAAACAAAAGATGGCTAAAGACCGGCCAAACTGACGGCGAACTGTTCATCACTTAATTTTTTTAGTCATGGTGTACGCTCGTATATGTCTGCTTCCAAGACGTTAGAAACAAATGATTTCCTTTAGCATCATCATTTGATGTTACCACCATGTTGCTGTCTCTTCCCTGTACTAATAACGTGCTCACAACATCCAATCAGATAAGAAGAACCGAGAAGATAGCATTTGAAGGCTTGAAAACACAAACTGTTTCTCAATTCTAAAACTGTATTTCCACACAATTGACATAGTCACAGGCAAATTAAACTTTAGTGACAAGGCAGCTGTGGCCTGATCGGGCCAGTAACAATCCTGTCTACTGTCCCGAGCATCTCACACGCTGGCCCCGGGCCATCGGGCAGTCCTTATTGTTGAGCCCTGTATTGTCTAGTATTTAATGGACATTTGTTGCGTTATTGCCACACTCTATGATGTTGTTTCTCAGATTAATTGTTTCTTGCAGTGTTGGTTTAGAATTTAGAAGAGGAGTGGGCAAACTCGGTCCTGGAGGGCCGATGTCCAGCAGAGTTTAGCTCCAACTCTAATCAAACACACCTGCTAATAGATTTCTAGTAATCTTTAAGACACTGATTAGTATGTTCAGACGTGTTTGATTAGTGTTGGAGCTAAACAATGCAGGACTCCAGCCCTCCAGGACTTAGTTTGCCCACCCCTGATTTAGAACATAGTGCTAAATTAATAAATGTAAATGCTGTGATTATTTTAATGATAAGAAAACACTACTTCAATTTATTAACCATTTAACTATTAAATTTAAACAAAACCTTTATGGATTTCTTTCAGAACATCATACAAATGATAAAGCTATGACTTGGCAGGCCACCTTCAAAATGAAAAAATAGGAGTTATCTATTTTGTCATGCTAAAGCTGCAGGAATACTTGCAAACATAGTTTTCCATAGAAATAAGTAGGCTATTATCATCATTAAATGAGACATTCCACCGTATAAGTAACATTTGCTTTTGTAATTTCGTAAAATTAAATAATTTTTTTTTTCTTTTTTTAACATTGTATCTAGCAACACACATATTTAACTCTTTGAAATGAATATTGGGCAATCCCAGGCACCTTTGTTTTACTTTTTACAAGGTTTCAAAGTTAGGGAAGAATCCGTTTTTCTCAGTCCTGTTACCAAAAATCAAGTAACTTCTTAATTTATTATTTTTTTAAATGTCAACTAGTGAAGTTTATTTATAAACTAATTTCAAAAGGATTACATGCTTATGATTGCTTGCAGCTGGCCCCGCATTATTTAATTTATGAATCACCAATCAGACGATTCCTAAGCCACAATAAATACCCTAAGTTCCATATAACAGCCATCTTCGTTTTGAAGAATCTCCCCTTTCCACTACTCCTCCTTTCCTTGATGGGTGGCACGGTGGTCCAGTGGTTAGCACTGTTGCCTTACAGCAAGAACGTCATTGGTTCTAGTCTTTACCAAGCCAGCCGATGTTTCTGTGCGAAGTTTACACGTTCTCCCCGTGCTCACGTGGGTTTCCCCTGGGTTCCCCGGTTTTCTCCCACTATCCAAAAACATGCAACTTAAGTTAATTGACTAATCCGAATCGGCACCATAGACATGCTCCTAGTGAGTAGTTATCTCTTATGAGCAATCGCTATCAGTTCATTAGCATTACAGCAGGGGAGTCCTCGAGATCTAACTGAGCTCAAACTCCCCTCTCGCCTTGCAAATGGGAGGGAGCCCCGGGTTCAAGGATCTTATGAGCTCAGGGCTCTCTTCCAGGACAGCTTGCCAAACAAGCTTTATAATCAATTATCAGCTAAATTTGACCTCTTGAAATTATTTTGTCATCCACTCACAAAAGTGTTTATCTTTGAGAAATAGTTGGTAAAATGTTTAAATAATTTATATTTGTTACAAAAAAATTGCTAAATATGTACCCAAGGTGTATTTTTTTTTTAATGCAAAGCCATTTTTTAATTTTACAGAAGTTTAAATTTAAACAGGAAAACAGGAATGAACACCCAGTAACAAGAATGAATATTCAGACACTCTGTGAATGTCTAGCTTGCTCTGGTAATAACTTTGGGTTGTGTGGAGGGGTGACAATGTGTTTGAAGGCTTCTTTTCTGTCTTTGATGTTATGGTAGATCTCTGTCCACTTTTTGTGGCGTCTGCACTTTTCTCTCTGAGGTCATTGATTAGTTTCTTCCTGCCTGACTCTAGGTCCTTCCTGTATCTTTTCTATTGATTCATTCATTTTCTTTTCGGCTTAGCTGGTTTATTAATCTGGGGTCGCCATAGCGGAATGAACCGCCCACTTATTCAGCATATGTTTTATGCAGCAGATGCACTTCCGGCCGCAACTTAGCACTGGGAAACATCCTTACACACTCTTTCACACTCATACACTAGGGCCAATTTAGCTTATTCAATTCACCTGTACTGCGTGCCTTTAGACTGGAGGAAACCATAGCGCCCGGAGGAAACCTAATGTACCTAATAAAGTGGCCAGTGAGTGTACATTTACAATATAAGTAACGGTAACCGAAACCTAAAATATTCAAGTAAATCATCTTACATTAACAATTTTTTGCATTATCATATATGCAGCAGAGAATGCAACTCACTCCTGTTACTATTACTCAGTCCTGAGTTTTTAGCATAGATTAAATACATGCAAAATAGCCACATGACACACATGCTAATAGCACGAGGATATGGAGCTTCGGTTGGTTAATCAAACATATGTATTTTTTAAATTTATAACCTATAGAAATAACTTAAGTAACATTGCTTGCAAGCTTGACCATCTCTCACACTGTTGAAATATCATCAAATAAATTGAAAATAAAATGAGAAGACTTCCCTTTCATTGCCTTTAAAAGATCTGGATGATGCATATTCCTGTTGAAAATATGCTTTATGGAATGTTCCAAGTTAATCAGAGGGGTTAATGTGTTAGGGTAACAGTAAAGAGTGAAAACTTGGGGACACGTCTAAAATGTGTATTTTATCAACAATGTTACAATTTTTTTCTTTTAAATAAATAGATATATAACTTCATGTTATATTTAAACAATATATTCTAGCAAATTATAAAAGCAGGGAGTGGGGACATGCAACAACTACTATTTATTTTTTATTCTAAATGTTGCAGTTTGATAAATTTAAAGACACTTTGATTACTACTAAAATGCATTTTAGAGTTAATTTTTATACATTTAATATTCTGAGGACATAAATGTTACCCATTCGGTGGAATGTCACAAATATAAGTTACTAATGGACGAACTTGCGTTAAACTACTTCACTACAAAGAGGGAAACATCAGCATCAAACTGCAAGACATTGTTGCCATTTAGGCTAATAGGTGAGCATATTTAATAAGTCATATTTCAAATATGTCTAACGTTAGGTCTTTTTGCTGTGAATGTCAGTAAAAACAACCACTTTACAATAAATATTGGATCATACCTCAAAGTAAATTTCAGCAAAGAATAACGTTGCTTTAGACGCCACTCTTTCTTTCTCCCCCTGCTGCCAGCTGTCGTTTCAGGTAAAGGTAAACACTAAACATAGATATATGTATGATATATTATGTATATATCTATAAACGCTACACGTTATAACACACACAAACGACTTTGTTAAAGTTTAGCTTGGCGCTAAAGTAGAAAGCCAGGCCTCATGTATTTTTGCCTTAACTTACCCAGTGGTGAACTGTATAACACTTACATTTGAACTTTTCACAATAGTGTGATCAAACCTGTAATCGTGTAATCGATTGGCAAAAAAGACATCTATCAAATTATTGATATCTATCGAATTACTCTCTAATACATTTTTCAAAATATAACCGCAAACGGAAGTCACGTGACATAACCTTAAACGTAAAAAAATCTTGCAGTGTTTAGAATGGAATAATAATATTATTACTATTATTTCATATTATTTGAGGTAATGATAGGGGTCCGTGTAAATGTTTGGAGCAAGTAGTAAAAAAAAAGTTACTTAAATAAGTAAAAATAAGTAACTGGAAATTAATTAAATAATGAAATAACGATAGCCCCCAAAAAACTATAAAAATAATGACTACTAAAGTAGAATTTGAATAAATAAATCAAAATGTGGTTAAAATATTTTGATTAAAACCACTAAATTAAATTTTTATGAAAATAAATAATACAAATTTGATTAAATATCACTGTTCCAAAAGATCAAATGTGTTTCGTTCAAAATACCCCACGGCCGAAATTGTGGATGTTTCTATTAATGCAAATGGGCTATGGTATTTGAACTGACCCTCATTGGTGAAATAGTCCTCTATAAAAATTTTTAGTCCTTCACTTTTGTGAGATTTTTTGTGTACCTTCAAAAATAAAAATCAACCATAGAGACTCTTAAATGGGCCAAAAATGAGAATGTTATCACCATTTACACTTAATTCACTTGTTCCGAATCTCATTAGGTTTCTTTCTTTTCTTGAACACAAATGAAGATATTATGAAGAAAAATGTTGGAAACGGGTAACCATTGACTTCCATATATTTATTTTTCCTAAGGTGGAAGTCAATGACTACTAATTTCTACAAACAATTAGAAAATTAGTAACTTAATGTTAATAATTAGTAACTTAATGTAAATAAATATATTTGAGCCATTTTAATCATATTTTTGCAATATTAATATTGATTTTTAAATTTTAGTGTGGGGTTACTTGCACAAGGATAATATTTGGAAGATCAAGACATGACAACTAAAAGATTAGAAAAACCCAATTAACATGATAGTTCACTCAAAAATGATGTGGTTTTAAATATTTATGAGTTTCTATCTTTTGTCGATAACAAAAGAAGATATTTTGAAGATTGCTTGTTGCTGGTACCCATTAATCTTCATTGTAGAAAAATAAATAAGTCAATATGTACCAGCGTTTTTCAAAATATCTTCTTTTTTAATCTCAAAAGATAGAAACAAGGTTTTAAACAAGTGTATTGATACCTTAATGCTTTTTGTTAAATTTTTTTCAAATTAGCTTATACTGCTCAACTAGTATTCAACGCTTTGAAATCATACTTCAGAAACTGCCCACTAGATGGCGCACTAGTACTGTAAAAACTCTTAAACATCTAAACTAAAACCTGGGCCTTAACTTAAAGATTACATTTTATACAGATAACATTAAAAATATAGACAGAAGCAATATCATCATTATATTTATTTTTTATAATTTATATATGTATGTGTGTAAACTACAATAGTCACAAATAAGGTTTTAGAAATTACATTTTTATATGGTCTGACATTTATGAAGTTATCAATATATAGACTATATAATGACACAAATTTACTGTTGGAGTCATCATATTTACTATATTTATATAAAAAGTACTTAATTGATAACAATATTTCTGCAGCTGGAAGGGCATTTTCAGCATAAAACATATGCCAGAGTAATTAGCGGTTCATTCCGCTGTGGCGACCCCTGTTAAATCAAGGACTAAGCTGAAGGATAGTCAGTAATAATAATATTTCTTGAATTTCTCATATGCAATAGCATTCCATAATCATCTCTGTTTCATTCCCAATCTTCCATATTAATTTCCAACACCATGTACGACCACAGAATGTTAGAAAGAACATCCTATCACACCCCACCCTCTTCTTTCTTTCTGCTCTTCCCTCCCTCCCTGTTCCCAGTTCTTTTCCTTCCCTTTTCCTGAGCGGAATGAATGGAAGGTCCCCTGCAGCACAATGGAAGCGGGTCTCGTAGGAATGCTAGAAATGTCTGGAGTCAGCAGGAGGCTGGTGGCCATGGGCAACACGCCCCCCATGACATCACAGGCACCACATTCCGCCCACCTCTCCAATCCACTCTACTCCACTTCCCTCCACCATCCCTCAGATTTTCCACGACGTTAGAAAGGACTGAGACGAAGCTGTTTTGTTGAATTGGTTTGTTATACATCTTTTTTTGCGGGATAATGCATGTGCTTTTAGGAAGGAGGTGTGTGTATTGTTCATATTTTGTAGCCTATAGTTATTATAGTTTTTATTTTAAAGCTCAATAAAGACAGAATGTGGTTATAGGTCAAACAAACAACGCTCTGACCATATTTCCACACAGCCTGTGGCACAAACCCAACGCTAGGTTTGAATTCAGTTCTTTTGTGAGAGCAGCATGTGTCAAGGAAAAGATCCCCGGTGTGGTCGTCATATTGAGGACTCTCCATAAATGGAAAAGCACAATCTGCGCCGCTTGATTCATGTGATATTGGATTTCTCTCTTAGCTTTGTGCGGATCCTTTTCCCCCATTCTTCTTCTCTGTTTCCCCCCACTCAGCCTCTCGCTTTCTGTCTCGCTCTCTCTATTCCTTCTTCCCTCATTCTTTCTGGCAGGCATTCAATTTCACACTTGGGGGAGCAGAATGAGGGGAAGGTCAGGGCTGTGTCAACAGAGGCCAGCATTTTTTTTCCATTTTCTTTTTTTTCTGCTGATACAGGGAGAATGAAGGAAGAAGGAGAGACCTAAGTGTCCCTTTTCTTCTCTCCTTCACACATTCACCTACTTCTTTCTGCTCTCTCGCAGACTAGCAGACACTGATTCCTTCCCTGGGGTCTTCTCACTGCAGTTGAGCTGTCTATCCAAGCATCAAGAGTTACTAGTCAAAGTGACCTTTCATTTATAGCACTTCAACCTCCTACTAGTGATGGGTACAGTGGAAAAAAATGGCAAGCAAGCTAACAGCTTGTCCATTTATTGGCTTTTAAACAGAAGCTTCGGAACTCTTAAAATCAATGTGAAATTGGCCATTCTTGCTTAATGCATGTTTCCATGGAGTCCCTAAGGGACATGGTGATGAGATTTTTTTTGATGGATGGAAAAATTATGTTTCAATGCTTTTGCATTCACTTGCACAAGTATCGCAGTCCTCCGAGAAACTTTGTGCTTCTCTTTTCATTCAGAAATTGTTATTCTCAAATGCAAAGTATCTCAGTGGAATACACATTAGGCTGTTACATGAAAACACAAAAGATTTGTGGGTAAAGGCAAAGTTACTTGGAAGAATGCAGACATTTTTAAAAACTCTGTCTAAAAAGTTTATTTTTTTAATTACAAAACTAACTTTTAATCATTTTGAGCTTTCATTTTTTCACAAATGCAGCTGAAACAATGTTGTAAAACACACAGAATGGGTTTTTGCTCTTCTATTGTTAGGGGATAAACATAGAATTACAAACCAGGATAATACGGACACCATTCGTGGTTTAGTGAACTGCAGAAAAATACTTTCTCAGACTTTTCACTCTTTGAATAGAGGTAAAAGAAATAAATTTATGGTGATACACTGTTAACAAAACGTCTTTACATTGTACACACTTTCATTGTATACGGATGAATAGGTAAATATGTACTGAATGTAAACAAAAATTACACCAATGGAAAATGCAAGAGTTAGGAGGAAAGCATCTGATCATAGCAATGTGGATTCTCAAGCATCTTGACATCTAATTAAAATGTTATATTAAGTTTAAGGTAGTTAGATTTTACACTAAATATTGACTCTGACTATGTGATTATCGTTTGATTTAGTTAGGGATTTATTTTAGTTTCATAGCTCTTTCATCAATGTATTTTCTGTTTGTGTTACAAAAAGGAAGATGCAAAAATTCCTTTACATAAAAGCCTACCAGCTTCAGACCTGAGAAGTAAAAAAAATTGCTTTTTTCCCCACACATTGACAATTACGAAAAGTGATTAACGCATAACAACTCTCACTTATAGCTTTTTTACACATGCATTACAGACTATCAAGTTAAATATTTACATCTTTTGCAGGCTAATTGGAAATACATACCTCAGGCTACATTTTTGCGAAACGTAAAATACACTGCTCTGATTACATTCCGTTGGAAGTTTCAGATGAAAATTTACTAGAAGGTGCTGTCTACATCCCCATGAGAAGACGGGACTTGTCGCACAGATCACCTATTGAAACAGTGACCTAAACCCTATCATAAACCCAATCAACAGGGTTTTCAAAAGCAAACATGAGAGAAAAGTGCATTGAAACCACATAGTTTTACCTTGATTTTACCTCTTTTGTGGAACCATCGGACTCGCACCCAAGTGCTCTTTATCACAAGTTTAACACTGTATAAAGGGATCTACCGTGCAAACTAAAGGGCAATTGTATTAGATTACAAATCATATAAATTATTAACCTGTATGACTGCATGAAAATAACCCTGTATCCATCAGTAATATGTCCCTGTAAAAGTCATCAGGGTGAAAAGGAACAAAAGTTCATACATTTATTCATTTTCTTTTCAGCTTAGTCCCTTTATTAATCAGGGGTCGCCATTGTGGAATGAAGTCCCAACTCATCCAGCATATGTTTTACGTAGCGGATGCACTTCCAGCTGCAGCCCAACACTGGGAAACACCCACACACTCTTGCATTCACACACGTACACTACAGCCACTTTAGCCTACCAAATTCACCTATACTGCATGTCTTTGGACTGTGGGCGAAACCGGAGCTACCGAAGGAAACCTATGCCAACACAGGGAGAACATAAAAGCTCTACACAGAAATGCCAACTGCAGTAGACAGATATCCTTGACTATCAAATTAATTTTCATATCTTTTGCAGGCTTATTGGAAATACATACAGGCTACATTTTTCCGAAATGTAAAATACATTGCTTTGATAACATTTCGTTGGAAGTTTCAGATGAAAATTCACTAGAAGGTGCTGTCTCCATAAGAAGGCGAGATGTGTCGCACAGATCACCTATTGAAATAGCGACCTAAACCCTATCATAAACCCAATCAACAGAAGTGAAAAGTGCATAGAAGCCATGTCGTTTACCTTTATTTTACATTACTTTTACCTCTTTTGTGGAAACATCGGACTCACACCCAAGTACAACATTGTATAAGGTGATCTACTAAGAAAACTTAAAGGCAATTGTATTCAATTACAAATCATGTACATTGTTAAGCTGTTTTGTGGTTATGACTTCATGAAAATAACCATTTATCCATCAGTAATACATCCCTGTAAAAGTCATTAGGTTGAAAAGAAACAAAAGTTATTAGTTATTATTATACCTATTTTACCTTGCTGTCAAACCCCCTTTGTTTTGTCAGACAAACATTTTTGCTACAAGCAATGACGCTCCTACTGTCGATTCATATACTCCATGGGGAAATGGTGAATACTTCCTGGAAAAATGGCATGCTTGCAAATCTGCAATATGCATTCAAGCGACATATTCAGGATCTAAATGTTATTTGAAGTTAACAAAGACTGAAGCTACAGGCAACAGATCACATGATAAAACTGAAACTGCGCATCACCTCATGAATGAGACTGAGGATAACGAAATAGTGGTTTTCTCTGAAATCACCAACGATTGACAGATTTAGAGCTTTCTAGATTAATAGCAGCCATATCGGTGACAGGTTTTAGTGGGGTTGATGAATGCACCAGCATTTCCAGATAACAGCATCATTTTTTGGCTGTATTTCATCATTTTCAGTCATACAGGCAAGAGTAAGAAATCATTGGAAACTGTAAAGTGTCTTTATTTGTGTATACTCATAATATCAACAAAACATACTGTTTCTATGAGATAAAGAAAGCCGACACAGTGTGTTCTACTCTAAATTGATCACCATAAATATTTTCCTGTCTTTTTTTTTTATAATAAGAACGAATATGAATTTGGTATTTTTAAATTCCCTATCTGTCTGGGTACCTGCTGTGTACATTTCTAGTCACAGAGGAGAAAAGTTTTCACCACTTTTCAAGTTAAAATCCAATCATATAAATCTTGTAATTCCATTATATGGTTTGTTTGACAGACATGGCAAATAGCAACGGGCATACATAATATCAGCACTATCACTGGTCAGATCGCCTGTCAATCAAGCTTCAGCTAAGCTCGATCCAACCAATTCCCAATAGGTAAGTACTGCCCTAGATATCTTTTGCTAACAAATGTCATGTCGCAGAATTACAACGGGTTGCATAATCCTAACGCACAATTCAGACATATTAACTGATGTATATGTGTTTCTGCGTGCACCAGTGCATGTACATGAGCAAAGTCCATGCTGTGATTTTTCTGACACACCCTACAAACTGACTCACATTGGCTAATGAGTGCAAAAGCAAACAAGGTGAGGCAGTTTAACAGATTTAGTTACATGTCTCATTCTACCATCCAGCATCTTTCCTTTCTTTCTCACACTCTCTCTCTCTAATTACTGAGTTGTTGGCAGGGAGTTTTGTAGTGTGGCAGTGCCAGCTTTGCCAGCAAGGCACAAAGGATTTACTGACCTATCGCTAACACTGGGAGCTTCCTCTAGTCGGCTCATAAAACATTGCACACACTTACACTTCAAAATCACACCAAGCAACCCCTGTCTCTTGCATATTCCGCTGAATTTGATAGTAACAATATGCATTAGCATTATAGAAGTGCTGTTCTAGGGTTTAGTTGAAATTTGATATTGTTGCACTATTTCATTTGTACAGCTGGCGGTCTTTGCTTCTGCTCATATTGTTCTTGTTTGCTGTCATTACAAAAAAATGTTAAAAAGTATCGAAGTAAATATATTTTCTGCAAAATCCAATTACAGTTTCCAACTGCTCACACACAAAATCTTTTCTTGTCACACAATTTATGAAACATCTCACTCAAAATGCAAAACTATAGAGCAGATCTCCAAAACCAGAAGCTATTTCTTATTTTCAGTTTCATAAAACACTCTTTTCAAAACTCTACACACAATTCTCTACCTAAAACACAAAACTCTAACAGGAATCCACTTGCTTTCCTTTTCCAAACACAACTAATAAAAATGCTACACTTATTCACAAGGTCGCACACACGCTCCTCAAATGTAGAAACATTCATTTCTTAACTGATCGCTAACCAATCACTGCTTTTGTCTAGCATAGGCCAAAGGTGATGGGACACTTGGCTGTTCTGGTCCAAAAAAAAATGTTTTCCACCCATCCACAATTTGTAGTTTTGTACCTACCTCATTTTCTCCTTTTCTAAATCCTAAATTCTAAAAAAAAAAAAATACAGGAATTCTTCTAAGCCTAGCACTGTAAAGTGTATGATGACCATTTCTAGGTCCACATGACGCTTTTCCAGGCAATGGACGCTTGAAATGTAATGTAGATTGAAATGTAGATTTAGAACAACAGTTCTACAACATGGTTTATTCAAAGATTTACTATTATGAGAGAAGTATTCATTCTAGCATGTTTATGGAATTTTAAATCCAGTGTTACATTTTGAAGTAGATGTGTGTAGAAGAAAAGTTTTGAAGAAAAGGAGACATTGTTTTGAAAATGTGTGTAAGCAGTTGGATAAAAAACTGTAAGAGTGTTATTCCAATTAACGACAGTTATTTGAATCCGAACCATTGAAATATACTTAAAACCAATCATATTTTCTCTGCACACAAATGCTATTATTGCTGAAAGGTGTTTGTTAAGTTGCCATTAAAATGCTGTTAGTGATTTGAGCTGTTTTGCTAATTACATCGACACCCTCTTTCTAAAAACACCAATTGATTCACATGCGGATGGTGTTTCTAATCAGACTGGCTGAAAATAAGCTTCTTTTTTACTGTTAGAAGCATTCAGTTGTGCTTTTTATTTGTGCTATCTGTCATATAGTGTTTATTTCATTTTATTCACCATATTTATTTTCTTTACAGTCTATTTCTGTAGTCTAAGTAAAATATGTGCTTTTGCAGGATTGTCAATACTTTTAATAGTGCTTTGTTTACTTTCACTGTAATGTTATGTATGTAAAAGTCTGCTTAAAGCACTTTAAATCACTAGATGACACAATAGAAAAGAGCCTGATAAAAAGCTGAATCCATGTGTCACTATTCAGCTGCAAGTCAGGAAAAGTCATTAGTCATTAAGTCAAGAAAAGACTCCGGGCTTCGCAAGCAGCCAAGAGATTAAGCGGCCTCTATTACAGGTGACTTGTCAAACAGAACAAAGAACAGGTGCAAACAAAGAACAGAAACCATGACAACACAAATAACATGTGGACAAGGACCTCTGCTGGTGAGTTTGACAGTCTGGGAAAATGTACAGTATTTGATGCAGTGTCCTCCTTCTTCAGATACCTATGATCTATTTTCAGTGGTGGAAAGAGTACTGAAAAATCATACTCAAGTATGTGCTTGCCAAAAACATGTAGTATAAGTAGAGTGAAAGTGCCTGTTTTACATGCTTCTCAACGTGTGAGTAAAAAGTAGCCCTTCTAAAAGCATTTTAGAGTAGTGAGTATTATACTGTGAAAATGGCTGCACCTTTTAGACTGCAAATAAACAAATGTAGTTTTAAGGTTATTTAATTCTTTTGGCCTATTTTCTTTTAAGGGTGTTTCTAAGTGTACGTTAAATTATTTGCCATTCATGGACTTGAAAAATGTTAGATTAATTGAACATGAGAACACATTACATTAATACTGCACTAATAAATAGCTGACAGACAGCACATTGATGATTTTACATAAAAAAGTCTGTGTAATCTGAGTAGAAAAAAAATCAAGTCCACATGAACCGGAAGCTGCGACCATTTTTGTTTATTTATTATGTTTTTGTATTGTGACGCAGTTTCTAGAGAAAGGGTATATTAAATGGGAAAATAGTGGGAGTGACTTGTTTTTTCTACGGCGAGCTGATTGGATGTAGTAAACATACATTTCATTCAGAAAGATTGGAAAATGAGTTTAGAAGAGTTATTACAGTCTAACAGACACCACCTCCTCACCATTTCTGTTTGTTGTCAAAACTTTCAGTTGGAGGGGTGTGGTTAAGTATGTTAGCCACGCCCAACACCTCATATTCACAATGGCTGTTTCTCCAAGAACGCAGAGAACGGACTTGCGTTCTTGTGGAGACCGGTCTTGCCAGGTGTCCTCGGAAGAACGAACTCGGAAGACCACGAGAACAGAAAACGCGTCCTTTGAGAAATGTGACCTTCACAAGTTTTTAAATGGAAAATTATTTAAACATTACAGCATTCATACAACGATTTATTGTTTTTTCTCTTTTCTAAATATATACTATGCATAAAATCATTATAAATCTACATTGCACAAACAAATTTTAATACAAATTTCAGCAAACAGACGAAGGACGAAGACCGCTGAAGAACACAAGAATTTTACTAAAAAATTTTTAAAAAACAGGAAGTGCAATTTCAAAATTTAATTTTAAATAACAAGGGCAAACTAATATTTTTTTGAAGACATGCACAGATGAATTGTTCACCACAAAACTAGCAATGTGGGCTGACAAAATCATATTTTTAATTTATTTGTACTTTAACGCTTTGAGCACTTTGAACCCTGACTAACAAGCTGTGAGTATCCAGCAGTTGGCATAACAAACCAAGTTTGTGCAGCACTGATAGAACATGCAGTTTGTTCAAGTATTTGAAAACATAACGTTCTGTAGTGCATTTAGTTCTTTATGGTCAGTTTACCATTTCAGGGGTGGCTTGGTTGGCACTGTGGCCTCACAACAAGAAGGTCGCTGGTTTGAGTCCCGCCTGGGCCAGTTAGCATTTCTGTGTGGAGTTTGGATGTTCTCCCCATGTTGACGTGGGTTTCCTCCAGGTGCTCCGGTTTCCCCCACAATCCAAAGACATGCGATATAGGTGAATTGGTTGAACTAAATTGGCCGTAGTGTATAAGTGCGTGTATAAATGTGAAAGTGTATGGGTGTTCCCCAGTACTGAGTTGTGGCTGGAAGGGCATCATATGCTAGAATAGTTAGTGGTTTATTCCGCTGTGGTGACTTCTGAAATAGAGACTAAGCCGAAGCATGAATGAATGAATGAGTTTGGCATTTCAGTCATCATTGAACGCTTTTAATGCTTCAACACTGCACATGTTTGTTGCATTTGTAAAGCGTCCATGTTTTGGGGTCAGTCTGTCTGAAGGGAACTTTTCTGTGTGTGATTTGATTGGACGGGACTCACGGGACTGACCATAGACAAGAAAAAAGAAATGTAAAAAGTATAGTGACTGCAGGTTGAGGGAAAAAAGTATAGTCAAAGTACAGATACACTACTAAACGTGTACTCACAAATAAAACCCCTCTGCCTATTATTAGGCAGAGGGGTCACTAATTATTTTTATAGAAATTCTAAAATAAAAAATGTTTTAAATCATTACTGAACGGTAGTAGCAGTCAGCTGTCATAGCCTAATCAATGTAAGGCAGTGATAGAGTGACGATTGATCTAACTATTGTTTAAAATATATTTTTAAAGAAATTAATTAGAGATAAATTCATTAAGGATGTATTTAAATGACCAAACGGTAAAGACCTAAAGCTTTTACAAATCTCAAATTAGAGTGTTTTTATCAAAGAATTCTGAAAGGTTTTGTGAAAAAGCAGCACATACTGTATGTTTGTGAGATTAGTTTTGTCATTGCTCTGTCAAGGCAAACCACAATAGCAGCACATTTTTAAAGTTTTAAAACGTTTTGAAGCTTAAGTTGTAAGGTTAGCGTTTTAAAGATAGATTGTGAACTGCTCTTGAACTGACATATTTGATTCTTTATTATATATATTATCATATTTGAACTTTTCTCAGATTCAGTGAACAAAGTATGTTAAAACCATCAAGTCAATCAGAATGTTTAAAGGCATTTATTTAACTTTTAACATTGAGATGGTCTGCCTTTGCATTAAAGCAACTGGTTCCAGACATACATTAAGTTTAATACATTTGGTTATTTAATACATTTTGTTTTTAAAATTTAACTTTTTCAAAATTTACTTTTTACTTTTTGGAGCTGTTGGTTTTTTATATTTTTATTTTTATATTTAAAGTATATTAACCACTTGAGGGTGAGTAAATATAAAGTAAAATGTCATTTTGTGGTGAACTTTTAAGCAGAAGGAGTGAAGTGGTGTATTATTTATGGGAAAACATATTGAACTGCTCTGTGTTCTTTAATAACATAAAGCATGTGTATTTATACACACATCGCAAAAAAGACGAACACGAAAATGAGAAACAAAGCAAGCAAAGATCTGAGGTGCGGTTCTGCATACTCTGGTACATTTATTTCAGTTTAAAAGCTGCCTCATAGCAGGGGGTCTTTATAATCACTAATCTCTCTTTGGCTTAAGAGAAAACTTCTATGTGTGTGTGTGTGTTTGGGGAAGATGGAAATTACAATTCAATAATGGGAGGCCTAGGAGTGGAGCTGAATGCAGTGGCAGACTGGTGGCTTGGAAAGTTCAGTTCTTGTTCTTTTGTCAGTTCTTTTGGTTTTGTGCTAATGATGGTTTTAGGGGGTGTTCTACCCTGCTGTTCAAAGAACAAAACCAGGAGGGAGAGAGAGAGAGAGACACAGTGAGAGAGAGAGAGAGCTGACCTTGGCGAGAGAGAGAGAGAGAGAGAGAGAGAGAGAGAGAGAGAAGAGGTGGGTAAATAGATTGTATTGAGGCTACCTTGACAACTGGCTATGCTGATTTTGGCCATCTCTGGGCCTATGGGAAAAGGAAAGGGGGGAATAGAGAGAGAGAGAGATGGGGAGCAGTCAGTTATTTTATGTGTGGTGTGTGAGTGTGTTTGTATGAGAGAGTAAGAGAGAGAGGCTGCCAGGCATGGACTTCATATTAATCATTAACACAATGTTCCCGAAAGTTCCTGCCAAAATAATACGGAAGAAATTCATGATGCATTTTCTTTTGCAAAAATTCTCTCTCTCACTCTTTTACATGCTTTGTTTTTCTAGTTGCTGGACTATGATCCTTCTAGTGGAATGTACTTGCTATTCTTTTCCTAAATTAAAGGAAAATAAAAGTGCTGACTTTGGCCGAGTGATAATGATTTATCCCATGACACATAAAGAAATACAAACATAAACACTTTTTCTGGTATGGTGGGTGCTTTCCATCAACCTCTTTTATTTTGAAACTAAGCTAATGATATTTTATAGCATCTAACCCATTGTCACAAACACTTTTTCTGCATTTTAACTATTTTATTTTTACTTCATTTGCTGTGAGTATTATTTAGATTTTTCTTTGGCTATTTGTTTTTGATTAGTCACTATAGTGAACCTAATGTCAGATTTTTATTATACTCAACTTTTATATGTACTATAATATGATATATGTAACATGCATGATGAACATACATCATTAATATGTTTATTTTATAGAAATAAACACTTTTATTCATCAAGAACTACTTCATTTGATCAATAGTGACAGTAAGACATGTATGTGCAAGTTACAGAAGTTTTAAACTTTAAATAAATCTATAATATTTATATATATTATATATATATATATATATAGATTATATATTTATATATTTATATATATTTATATATATATAGATACTGTAATATACAATATTGTCTAAATAATTTTAACTTTAAATCTTTATAGTTGCCACTATTCTTCATCTGTTTCCAGCAATATGCTTTTAATATTTTAAGAAGTCTTAAGTTACATTAATTAGTGAATTATTATACATAAATAAGTATAGACTGGAATAAGCATTCAATACATAAATAAATCTGTTAGTCTAAGTAATGACAGAACAATATAGACTAGGGCGATGCGATGGCGCGTTAGGTAGTGCTGTCGACTCACAGCAAGAAGGTTGCTGTTTCGAGCCTCGGCAAGGACAGTTGGCGTTTCTATGTGGAGTTTTAGGAACAATATATAATAACTTGACTTCTAGTTGATCATTTGATATCAGAAGTGGCTTATATGAAAGGCAAAGGCCATTAGATTATGCAAATTTTAACAAAATAAAATATGATCATGCCTTGACTTTTAATTATTTAATTAGGACAGTAAGGTCTGACTTTGCTTAGACAAAAGTCCTCTCATTTAACAGAAATAATGTACAGTATAGAATATAAAGTCATGGTGCATTGGAAAATGAATTAATATTGTGTATGACTCCCATGAGCTTGGACGACTGCATTCATATATCTCTGCAGTGATTTGAATAACTTATTAATAAAGTCATCTGGAATGACGAAGCGTTTTTGAAGGACTCCCATAGTTCCTCAAGATACTTTAGATTCATCTTCAATGCCTTCTCCTTTATTTTACAACAGACATGCTTAATAGTGTTCTTGTCTGGTGACTGGGCCGGCCAATCCTGGAGCACCTTGACCTTCTTTGCTTTCAGGAACTTTGATGTGGAGCCTGAAGTATGAGAAGTGGTGCTATCATGCTGAATATTTTACCCTCTTCTGTGCTTTGTAATGTAATGGGCAGCACAAATATCTTGATACCTCAGGCTGTTGTTGTTGCCATCCACTCTGCAGATCTCTCGCATCATATTTGTGATGATTGGGATGCAGTTCAACAGATGATTCATCTGAAAAATCTACCTTCTGCCACTTTTCCAAATGATCAACTAGAAGTCAAGTTATTATTTGTTGCTCTTAAAACTGAGATCGATGACAAGTCTTTTGTCAGGTAGTGTATTACCCATATTTTTGCAAACATTAATGAAAAGACACTTTAAATTTGCCTGTATACATTTTATTTTCATTTTATTTGTTATGTTATTCTGTTATTGTATATACACTTTAAAAAATGCCAGGTTGTATTAACCCAACATTGTGTCAAATTTGGACAAACCCTACAGTTGGATTAAATTTAATTGTTCGTATTTGTTCATATTTGCCCTAATGTTGAGTTAATACAGCCCAGCATTTTTTGTGTGTATGGTATTATGAGTACATGGTCTTCAAACTATGATTCTTTATAAGGTGCATTGTGCCTAGAAAGGCATGCAGCGCTTGTGTGCATGCATGTGTATTGTGTGCGACTGCGCTGAAGTGTTACTTCGGCTCTCTAAGACTCTACTCAGCAATCATCAGCTTAATTGAATTCGCAAGGCATCGAACGGAGAAAATGTAACCAGCATTTTGCCTGTATCAGCTGTCCAGATGATGAATGAGACAGAAGGAAAGAGGAAAGAGAGAGTCAGCCTATATGTGTGTGCACTGTACATCCATTTTACAGATACAGCATGATTGTATGAGGCTGTAGAGGAAAGACAAAGAAATTAAGGGTACGAATGCTTAAAAATTCCCAAAAAAATGTAAATCAATGAGGCCTTATTGAAAATAGGCTCGTTTTATAACTTCTCTACAGTTGCATAGTTAAACAGTTGGGTTTTACCATTTTTTTAATTTGTTCTGTTTATTTCCAGGTCTAGCAGGAAAACGTTTAGCTTAGCTTAGCATAGATCATTTAATCAGATTAGATCATTAGCATCTCACTCAAAAATTAACAAAGAATTTCCATAATCTTTATTTAAAAGCTTGACTTTTCTGTGGTTACATGATCCAACACTATCTTATGGCAATTCGTAACTTTTTGATTTAGTGGCTAATTCTTATGAAATCATACGATCTCATTCATACAATTTAGTAAGATTTGCTTATCTCCAGTTGGGTTCAAGGGCGGGGTTGGCTGACTGAACTTTTACGAATTCTTACATATTACTAAACTGACAAATAGTAAAATAGTTATGTTTTCCTTTGTGAGATCAGGCTGTTACATGATGTACTTAGGCCAACGGAAAAATAAATTAGCTATTTTCTAGGCCGGTATAGCTTGACATTGTGTCTACTGCAGCCATGGTACCGCAGAAAATTTCCTTGATTATTACACTGGAATGAGAGTATAGCTTCTAGAAATATAGGCCTAGAAAATGTTCATTTTTCAGTTGGTCTTAGTACACGCTTTAAATAGAAAATCTAGAAATGCTTTGGTCGTTTTAAAGCAAGACGCTAATGGTCTAATCTGATCGATGATTTATGCTAAGCTAAGCTAAAAAATGCTCCCGCCAGGCCCACAGATTGACTGAATGTATTCAAAAACAGTAAAACTCTACTGTTTAACTTTAGGGAAGTTGTAAAATGAGCCTATTTTTAAAGAAATGTGGAATGTTCCTTTAACCTTGATGTCAGCCCAACTGGAATGAGTGACATCAGTGCATGAACACACCGTGGATGCAAGAAGCATTTTTGTTTAGACTACTCCTGTTATCCAGCCCTGTCTCTCTCACACACACAAAGTCTCTCCCTCTGGCTGTGTACGACATTGTGATAGCCTTAGTATGTATGAGTTGGAACGTTCAACAATGCAGTTGGATGCAGGACGAGAAAAGGGGGTGGGTTTGGAGGGTGAAGAAGAGGTTTAGCACATTTGTAACCTGATGCGTATGAAGGAGTTGCAGGGAGTGTCTGAATGCTTGAGATTGCTATCACTGTGGGATTGCGCTTTTTTGTGTATGTTTGTGTGTGTCTGTGTGTGCCTATTCATATGCACTGCCATAACAGCATTGCATTATATCTAAAGTACAAACAGAGAACTGCGATAAAGATGAGCATGTACAATTGAAAGTGTTTTAAGCTGATATTAAACTCTCATGCTCTAGGGGCTGTATCTTCCCAATGCTTGTCAAAACATGAAAAGTGATTAACTTTGTATTGTAGGATTGTATTTGAATGAGCTGGGTGGGTAAGGGGGGCCTCCTCTGTGTGTATGTGTGTGTGTAACCTAAACTTTCTTGACTCCAGGTGCAAGTAGAGGATTAGAGCACTCTTTTTCTCCTTCTGTGTTTGTGCCACTATTGATATGAGACTGTTTTAGAGGTTATATGTAAATACGTTCACCTGCCTGACTCTCTTTTGAATAAAAACTGGTGCAACAAGCTCAGTTTTCAAAGTACTTTTTTCTACATTCCTAAGAATTCTTCACTTTTGAACAAAGAAATGCCTGTTAGAATAGAAATGAGCACTTTATCTGAATGCAGAGTTCAGCTCTCAGCCATGGTGAGCTAGGTTTTTTCTCCACCATGACAGTCACAGTGAGGAAAGCTGCAGATGGAGTGATACCAAAAGTGATACAAAGACTTCCCAATTTGGTGCATGCATAAGTTATTTAATATTGATAGTTGTAATAGTTAGGGCTGCGCAATATACAGTTGAAGTCAGAATTAGCCCCTTTTTTTTCTTTTTTAAATATTTCCCAAATGATGTTTAACACAGCAAGGAATTTTCAGAGTAAATCTGATAATATATATTCTTCTGGAGAAATTCGTATTTGTTTTGTTTTTTCAGCTAGAATAAAAACAGTTTTTAATTTTTATGTATATATGTATATATTTTTTATAGCCTGTAGAACAAACTAACGTTATACAATGACTTGCCTAATTACACTAACCTGCCTATTTGAGCTAATTAATCTTCTTAAGCCTTAAAATGTCACTTTAAGCTGTATAGAAGTGTCTTGAAAAAAATCTAGTCAAATATTATGTACTGTCATCATGTTCAAGTTCATTTCATTTATCATGGCAAAGATAAACAAATCAGTTATTAAAACTTTTGACTTCATCTGTATAACAAAATTATTCCATATCGTAATTTACATATTGAAATGGTTTCCAATAAATGTGTTTTAATACTAAAATATCTTCATCATTAGCACACCCAATGACAGACTTTTCAGAACATCAAGGAATGTACAGTAGTTCCAGTCCAGTGTGCATCTCTGAAACCAAGCAGAGTGGAGATGCTGGATTTCTGGAGAAAAATCTGAAACAATTTTAGTATGGATGCTGAAATTTGAGCAAGCAATCAAGCCATGTAAAGAAAGCATTAAGACAGCTTATAATATTGCGCTCTGTTTAAAGTGTTTTTGTTTACTCTAAAAAATGCTGGATTGTATTAACCCAACATTGAGACAAATATGGACAATCCCAACAGCTTGGTTAAGAAATGTTATGAAAATATTTCTCTGCGTGTTTCCGTGGGTTTCCTCTGGGCGCACCGGTTTTCAAAAACATGTGGTACAGGTGAATTGGGTGAGCTAAATTGTCCGTGGTGTATGACTGTGAATGAGTGTGTATGGGTGTTTCCCAATGATGGGTTGCAACTGGAAGGGCATCCACTGCGTAAAATATATGCTGGATAAGTTGGTGGTTCATTCCGCTGTGGCGCCCCCAGATTAATAAAGGGACTAAGCCGTGAAGAAAATGAATGAATGAATTTAAATTTAATTGAAATTTTAACAATGGTTGAGTTTGTCCATATTTGACCCAATGTTGGGTTAATGCAACCCAGCATTTTTAGAGTGTTATTTGTTCTTGCTGTACACAGTAGAGCAAAGTATTGGTAATACTTATTAATTTTGTTATTTTATTTACATTTTGTAATTGTTTTATGCAACTGTAAAACATGGATGTTCGCTTGTTTTCTTTTTTCTGAAATAATATAAAAACTGATGTTGGTTATATCATTTTATACTGTAAAAAACATCTGTAAATTAGCATTTTTTTGTGATTTTGTGATTCATGTTTTTATTTTTTCACATTTATTTTTGCTTTTGAATTGTATTATGGGACCTTGATCTTTCTTCCAACAACCTTTAACCTTGAAAAGTTAAAAAAGTGACTTTTATGAACGTTTTTAATGGTGTAAAGTGATATATTGTCTGGGTTGGTGTTGTATATTATGGTACAAAAGCCTTGTAATAAACTGCCTGTACATTTTTTTGTTATTTTAAAGACTCATTCCTCTGTTTATTATTTCTTTTTTATTTATAAATACAGAGCAGAGATGAAGGTTCTCAAAATGCAACTCACAACCATAAATAAACGGAAAACACTTAAATCACAAAATATGGAAACTGATATGTTTTACAGTGTAGCATATATTATCACATTATTTGTTTAATATCACATTATTTGACATGCTACTGCATATTATGTTTTATTAAAAATTGTGCAACCCTAGTAGTAGGAGGAGGAGGAGGAGGAGGAGTAAAATCCTTATTTATGTAGAAAACATATTGCAAGTGTCTACTTTATTGTTTCAAAAAACTTTTGTAATATAAAATAAAATCAAACAATATTTATGTAAAATATATTAACATATTCTGACTCTTATAAAAAAACAGAAAAAATAAAACTTCCATTACAAAAGAAAATGTATTAAAAAGATACCAGTTTATAATTACAAGGGCTGTACAAAATGGTATTTTGCAATTTGTTTTTGATAGTGTTGATAAAAATTGGTTTATATTTTTTTAATCAAAAACTTTTAGTGTCTTGTAGTTTTGTAGTATTTTTAAAATACTGTAAAATACTTTATATGAAGTCTACATGATGACATCATAAATATGTGGCTTTTGGTGTTTTCTTAGTTATTTGCCTAAGCTTGAGATCAGACTAGAAAAGTGATTAATATTGAAGAAGTTGATCATTGCTTGGAGTATGGATGGAAATGATGCCTCACATACTGTTTAAAGAAAATAACGGACAACAAATAGCAAGGTGGAATCGGGAGCAACTCAAAATAAGTCAAACAACAAAAAGTCCTACAGTGGTGATACATACAAAACTTCATTAGCTATTTCAAATGTTAGTAGCTGATCTGCAGGTGCTCTTTATAGTTAATTACAAACTTTGACATAGTTTTTCAGTATGAGACAAACATATTTCATAATATTCCAGTCTATAGACTGGTCAAAAACTCAGCAAAAACAGATAGCTAAATTTTGTTTTTGAGTTACCATGTTTTATATTGTGTATTGAAGAGTGCAATTGCAAAAAAAAAAAAAAAACATGATTTTTGGAAATTACTAAAACTGGAGATTTTAGTGGTTTTCAGAAATTGTGATTTTACAGTGAGTAGAGATTTGAATGAAACATTTTTGAAAAATACAACTTTTTTTTAGAGGCAACTTTTCACAATCAAGAGATATAGTCCTACCAGCTTATTATCTGCATTAAACGTTTTTTTTACATTGATTAAAGAGATCATCTTCAAGACAGGACTTTCTGTATATGAAATGTGTATAAAAATCTATACTAAAATCAAAGAGAAACAGAAGTTACATTTTTTATGAATACCTCCTCATGTACAGGAATAGAGGTGAATAAGTTGGCAGAGAAGCTGACTTAAACTTGCTCAGAGAGAAGCACTGTTGCTGTCAAACACTGTTTAACTCTGTCAAAGTCAGTTTAATGGTGAAGGGATTGATCCAATAGGCCTATTGATAGAAAGTTTGTAAAGAAATGTCATGCTCCCTTATAAAAGTATTTTGTAGTATTTTCAAAATACAATTTTTTTATGTGTGGCTGCTGTATTTTGAAGTTCGTTTTTAAACATGTAAAACTGAGGTATTTTGTATTTTATGTTAAAATACATTTTAATCCCTGATTACAATGATTATAAACTTTATAATTACAGTCTTTTAGTGTCCCCTTAAATGATTCTTCTTTTTAAATGTGCCTTTAAATTTTTTGTTGTTGGTTTGGAGTAGTGTGAATTGTTCAGTAACTCACACGCAAAAGAAAAAAAAGGAAAACACACGCTGCTGAAGAGATTTAAAAGCTTCTAGTCACAGGGGTGAATCAAAATCCCCAGCAGCACTACTGTGAAAAGCCCGTGCGCGTGTAAACTAGAGCACACACACACACAGTCGCCAACCGGAGTCGCTGTGGAGGGAAGTGAAGCGATGTCCCTTTAAGCGCAGACGGCGAGCGGAGCGGAACATCTGCGTCTCCTCCTCCGTGACACCGCGTCCTATGGCCGGCTTGACTCCGCCCAGCAGTCAGGAAGATACAGAGCTCTCTGATCGTAAGTGGCCGTGTAGAGCGAGAGCTGATACAGACGTTTGTGTTATTAGTCCCTGTTCAAGAGAATCAACCTGACTGACGCTTGAGCGGAATGTCAGATTAGCCCGCGTTCGGACGCGCTTCTCATCATTCCACGTTGCTTTATCGCGCACGAGACTGGGCGATAAGCAGCATTTCCAGACTTCAATTAACCACATTCTATTACACTCCCATATCAGGCTTTTCTTTGTAAGACAGTTTACACATACTGAAACAAAGTGGATTTAACAGTGGCTACGTGGTTTACCCGCACTCCAAGATGCTTCTGGTCTCCCAGCGGCTAGAATCACCTCGCATGGACCCATTAGTGAGTTTACGAGTTTCATATTATTGGATTGCTTTGAATCGATGTTCAGCTTTTACAGCTTATGTGTTGCACTTTGTCAGTGCGCGCGCCTCGTACGCATCTCCACGCTGGCCTGTTTTTACGCATTGGGTTGCTTTTAAACTGTAACACCCCTGCTCTTACGCTCGAGGTCCACTGTGAAGTTTGGAAACTTGAGTAGAGAAATCCCAGGCTATTGTGTGCGTTAGATAAGGCAGACAGAGATTAGATGACAAGCTCGAGGGCTGCATCAAAGATTAACTGGCTCTGTCCGACTCGTTTACGCGCACATTCTGAGCAAGTTGCATTTACCACACAATTGATATTTTTGCTTGTCGTTTTTATTTTATTGTGACCTTTCCGACTAGTCATTGCATCTGAAATGAGATGGTGGCAGCTGAGTTATACAGGAGGTAACCTGTCTTTCTAATGAGCCTGCTAGTAACGATTCAGTTTTACTAATAACTCCCCAATGAATAGTCGCTACTTGCATCATAGATCCCTAATGAACTAAGCGTGCAGTTTATTTCTATTATCAGCTGAGGGGTTATTAGTCACTAATGGTATAGTGGCTAATAGAGGAATTACCGGTGGCGAATTGAATAGGCTCTATTGGAATAAGTAGGCTACTTCTAGATTATTGTGATTATTATGGTATACTTTCTTTGTGATTTTTGCTGAAAGGCTTACCTTAACACTAGCAGCCTGCTTTGACAAACTAGAGAATAGCAGGTTCAGAGATTGTATATCCTATCAGCTCAGTCATTTAAACGGGTGCCTTGCTTTATCGATGCATGTGCGACTTGCCGATTGGCAAAGCCCTTTGTTTTCATACATACGACTAAAGGCAACGCAGAGTCAGAGAGGTAGAAGACTCACACTGCTAGAGCAGCATGTGGTCTGCTTGTTGGAATGAAATGGCATTTATCAGACCCTCAGCGGGGCTGCGCTCGCTAACAAAAGACTGAAAACTGGGGGACTCGGAGGAGAGCGCGGCTCCGGGGCTGCGGGCGCTGTGTAAATCATCGCAAAATGAGCGATAATGTGAGTTTTCACTGTCGGAATTGCGGCTGCCTTTAAGCCTAGTGTTTAACAGTTAATGTGGATTGCCGAGAGATAAGAGAGACAGACGGTGGCTGAAATGTGGGACAGGACTGCCAGTGTGTCCAGGATTAAGCCGCGCTATAGCGGAATACGTAATGGGATTATAAAGGTGGCGGAGGGCTCGTTCACTCACAGAATAAGAAAGACTAGAAGGCGGCGTGGATTGACGTTTTTCCACATAAACAACCGCAAGAGTGTCTCTGTCTGTCTGTCTGTCTGTTTGTTTTAGTACACGCTTGAGATCCCGTGTAATTCAGTTTCTTGTCAATCAATAAACGAGTGCGATTTACGCGCAGCCCCTTTTCGCCTTTTCGCTTTGTCGTGGATTTGCCCAAACGCATTTCTGCAAGCTATTATTGAATTTCCACAGATTCTGCATGTTTATCACCGCTGGACAGTCCCATATTCTCAGTCTCACAAGTTTCCCTTTAAGTTCAGTCGGGAGTTTCCTCGAATCGACAAGCTTTGACAAATGATAAATGTGAGAGAAAAATTGGATGTGATTGTTAATAAAATATGAAGTAATGCTGTTACTGATTCAATCAGACCCGTGAACGAAAGCCGTTTGTTGACATGAGCCAATCATGAATTATTCATATTATTTTTTGGTGGTCCCTCCCACTAACTTAGTTGATCCCAGGTTAAGGGGTTTGATCTTTTGAATTAGGTCATTAAGAGAAAGAAGCTTGGTTAATAAATGTATTTTCAGACAAGACAAGCTAAAGTAGAGTCATCATACATGTTAGGGCTCCACGATACATTGAAAAAATCTAACATTGCAATATTTTGATGTTTTGCGATACATATTGCGATATGGTGAATTCCACCAGATAACTTATTCAGTTACAGTATAATGGAAAAATACAATCAATTTAATCGTTATTATAGTTACAAATGGTACAATTTCTTGCGCCTGAATGTTTTTAAAAATCTTTATACATTCACAGGCCTCAAAACAAATTTGAATGCTACATTATAACACAAGATTGACATTGTATAACCTGCGACGTGACTACTGCAAATGGTCACATTGGAATATTGATGCTAAAATGATTCATTGTGCAGTCCTAATACATGTAATAAAATAGTAATACAAGTAATTAATGTAATATAATATATAGCCTGCACACTGGTCCAAGACAGCTCTTTTCCTCACAAGGCTGATAAAACACAACAAAATCAATTAAACATTTAAATATTCTCACAGAAAATCTTTTTTTAGATAGAAATATTGTTTATTGTATTTTTGGATGCAACTTTGGTGAGCAGAACAGACTTCCTTCAACACTTTTGACTGGTGTATAACCAGTATTTCAGTAATAAATATGTTGATGAAAGGTTAAATGTATAAAATCCAGAGTTAGGCTAGTTGTTTCTCTGGCATCTAGAATCAGAGTTGTAGATTTCCCGCACCGGATCTTTCTGCTCCACTCAATTTGAACTGATCTGTGGCCAAATGAGTCAGTGCTCTTTGAAGCTGCTGTTGACGGATGAATAAAAGGGCCGGAGTGGAATGCGCGCGCCACTCTTCAGATCTCGTGCACGCACCGAGCGCTTCACTGTAATGCGAGCAGCACTTGTGAATACACTTGGATCTCACCTCAAAGTTAGGTGAAAGTTTAAAACAACACATCCAACTTTTATCTTACCGACGTTCCTGGATGAGATCACTGAGTCAGGGCTTGTGTGAAGGAATTTAACTCTGAGGGTTTTTTTTTTCTTTGTAGAAAGGCGATGTTTGTGAGTTCAAAAGCAGTCTTCAAAGAGAGACTCAGCACACCCTCATACCACAAAGTACGATCGCTCTGTCATTTTCCTCCGCTAACTAAGAATCGTTCTCAGTGCATCACCTTGAGGAACTGTTTTTTCCTTCGTGAGGAGACAAGGATGAAATTGTGCTGATTTGCAGAGCGAGCCATATGGTGGATCGAGGAGAGCGATAAGGATGGGAGGGAGAGATGGAGATAGCAGGGTGTTGAAGTGATTCTCATCTAGACAAAGAAAGACGGGAGAAAGGTTGTGCTGTCCTAGGCCAGATGTTTTGTTGTGGCAGTACATGGACATTTCTTCTTCATTGGCATAAGTGTTTATGCTTAGCATGGGCTCGAGTACTTTGAAAGTTGAATGAAGGATAATTCATGAAAATATGTTAATTGAATATTGCTATTTTGAGAAGAAGCCATATTTTTTGGGATACATACTTTGTGATTATGACATTTTTTTATTGTTTAAAAATAAAAGATACAGGTTTGTTATTAAATTGTATGAATTAGACTATGCAATCTCATACATTTTAGCAGATTTGATCATTTTGGTAATAAAAAATGTTTGTCTGCTTGTTTAGTCTTGGTAGGTAATGGTTAATGAACTCTCTATCCCTAATGGGTGGGTCCATTTAAAGCTTTAAAGCATGTAATGAAAGTAGCATCTTCTGTAATACATTCTGTAATACATAGCTTGTGGTCTTTAAACACTTTTTTTTAGTAGATCAATATCAAACTGTCAACATTAGTCATGTAGAAAAAATACATTTTAAATTTGCTTACAGAGTGTCTCTTTCCAACTTGGGCATCTTTAGTCTTGTTTACCTTAAGCTTTTTATGCATATTTCAAAGAAAGCTTGCTAGTTTCAGCAAAGATCTTTGGTATTTGTAAAAAAAAAGGAACTGAGAAAACAAAAGGGTGAATGAGAGGAAAACGCATGGGCTCTTGGCCCATGGAGGGAAACCCTCATGTGTTTCTGTTATCACACTGGCTTCCTGAGTTAGCGTCAGTTGGCGAGAAGGACAGAGTGTGCGAGTTAAGGTGAGGAGAGGAGAGAAAAACTGCATCACTGTGATCAGGCAAGACCTCATCAGGAAATAACAGTGTTGCCTAGGGATGAAAAACAAACAGGAGCACATTCAGAATACTGGCCCGAGTCATTTCTTCTCCTGCCTCCAACACTTTGCACAAAAACTCAGTCAGAGGTACTAGACTAGAGAACACTCACCTCCGAGCTTTGTAAGTGACTCTCACCGGAAACCCCTGCGTCTCTTTGACACGCTGAAGAAAGTGTACAAGCACCTGATTTTTTTTTGTGTGTGAGGTGAAAGCAAAATCAGTGGCACAGCAGTGAATGAGAAAATGAAGTCTAAATGTGAAAGCCTAAATTGCTGAATGAACCCGAGAAGCAGAGCCTGGCAACAAGGAAACATATGCCGGCACTAGAGAAAACGTCAGGGGACGTGAAGGCTATAAAGATAGAGACTGCTTACTTTACCTCTGACAATCAACTACTGTAAAGCCCCCTGTGAACTCGGCATCTGTTATGGCTTGACAGCCCAAAGGAACATCATTCATTTGGTGAACGATTTTAGCTGCATCAGCAGCAAGAAAAAAAAAATGCTTTAAAAAGTTGCTTACTCTCCACACACCGATTTGGGAACAACCGCAGCCAAGTTTCTGTGCAGATATGTGAGAAATTTATGACTGGTTTCAAAGCTCTGAGCAAAGTTGTTCTCTTTCTCAATGTTATTGCTTATCCACTGAGGGTGAATAAGGCTAATAGTTCATTTGATGTGCTGCCATCCTTGGTGCAAAATGGATGATCTTATTTGTTGTTTTGCATATGTTAGCATCCTTTGATGTTTGTTAAAAATTAATAAATAAATCCACCTTTACTTTTTTTTATGACATTAGGGTCAACTCAAAACTTTCTTGACTTTAGGGTCAACTCAAAACTTTCTTGACTTAAAGTCAACTCAAAAGTTTCTTGACTTTAGGGTCAACTCAAAACTTTCTTGACTTTAGGGTCAACTCAAAACATTCTTGTTAGTCTATTACTTTACAATGAAGCCAATCTGTCAGTTTTTTTTCTGATAAATCAGTTTTTTGAATGTACCTCTAATATGTAATAGTCTGGCTAAATTCGGTCACCGCAGAAGAATATCATTTCCTGCTCCTGCATCACTGTCTCTTTAGCTCCACCCTGCCATTTATGCATTCAATAGGCAAATAATGAGAAGCAAAGCAAGTCTTGTCGGAATCCAAACGATAAAGATGGCTCTGACAATAAGACTCAGTTCCTCAAAGAGCTCAAAAACATGAGGCTAGGTAATTTGAAGATACCAAGTTGTTCCTCCTCCAACTTGTCTTTAAGACAAGACTTGTATACAAGAAAATCTTGTATATTGATTTGCTGAATCTCTCCCTGAATATATCTGTAGATATTGGATTGGTGTTAAGGAGAAAATAAATAAACATCAAGATGCGGCCAATGCCAAAATGTGGAAAGTCTTTGAATGGCTTCTGATCCCAGCAGTAGTTCTTTCTGATAGCGCCAGTAAGATCTTGGTCCTTTGTTCACTTCAGTCAACTGCAGATTCATTGACAAACCAGGCACAATTGCTGGATTTTCAGGAACAATAAAACTAAAAGATGATGCTGCGCTTTGATGCGAAAATAATGGCACCCCACATAAGTATGAATAACTGGATTTATTTGGACACTGGTTCTGTCTGTCAATATCTTCCATCTATCAAGATGTAGACTGTCAAACATACATCCAGAAAATGACATTAGTCGGCACACAACTGTTCTGACCGAAATTTGATTCAACGTTTTATTGAATGTTTATTATTGAGCTGACAACCTGACACCATTTCAAAAATGTGTTCAGATGAAAGGGGCCAAAACAGTACTGTAAACAGCATATAATTTCTACATTATTTGTTTTTTGATATCAGAAAATATTGCAGAATAAATAGAAGGGCCCTTAATGACCCATTTAAGCAGTATTTAATTCGTAAAACACAGAGGCCCAGTTTCACAAACAGGGCTTCGATTAAGCCCGGACTAGGCCTTAGTTTAATTAGGCTATTTAAGACACATTTATAAAAAAAAATGGCCTTAGAAAAATATTACTGGTGTGCACCTGGAGACAATAAAAATTACATTGACATGTTTAAAGACATCTCACTGCAAGTTATTTTGAGTTTCGACAGCTCAAGCATGCAATTTAATCCTGACTTGCCTTAAACCTTGTTTGTGAAACCAGGGGAGAGTGAAGTAAAATAACGAAGATTACATGTAAAAAACAACAACAAAAAAAACAAGTTAAAACAATGAGAAATGGAAATCTCCACATAGTCACTAAATGACATCACCCTTACAAATTTGCAGGACACAGTTTGTTCTGATTATTTTGCATTGCTCTAGGGGAACAGGACTGTTTCCTTGGCTAAGTAGCTGTAATGGTGTTTGTGTGCATGCTTTGCATTCCATTTAGTCTCTGTCGTTTTCTTTGTGCGTGTATCTTTCTCATTTGCATGACTAATTCAGTAGCATACATATATAAGATCATTCAAGATCATTCGATTCCCTCTTCTCTCATTATCTGACTCTGTTGCAACACTGTCTGTCTATAGTCTCACCGCATGGAATACAGGTCTTTGTTTGGCACCAGCAGTGGCTTCCCGCTTGCATCATCATTACACTCGCAGACTGTAATGAACCTGTGGCTCCTTTTGGAGAATGCAGGCATGTACTCAGGGTAGATGAGATACAGTTTGTTTTACCTTCCACCATAAGCTCTATAAGAAACTAACAGTGATGAAATTAGCTGCAACTCTTCTTTGATCAGAAACATAAAGCGAGAATATTGAATAGTCTAGAAAGCATTGCCAGAACATCGCTGCAGAAAGTGCATGTACTGTTGAAGGGCAACAAGACAGTGATTGAATGGGTGACAAAAATGTTCACTGCACAGCATATGATCGATTAGCCACGTTTTAACGCTTCCCTTTGTAATATAAACATTCGCTTTTAGGCGAACTGTCCTTTTGAAGGCTGCTTTAAACTGCGTGTGTATGCATTGATTGTGCAGTGTGATCTTAAAGATTTAGACAAGGCATGCTTTGGATAGATTTAAATACCGGCGCCTTTACAAACCCCCAATATTTGCATTGTTTGGATTTTTTTAACATACACTACTGTTTTAATCTGTTTTAAATATTTGTTTAAATGTAATTTATTCCATCGTTCTGTCGATTTGTCCTACCTTGTCTTATTTGTCCTACTTAATATTCAAAAAGCAAGTAGCACGTTTTGATGATGCAATATGCTACCCTTCAGAGTTTGCTACAAGTGTGAATTGTAATGCGGAGTAGAGTGATATGAAGATAAAATGTTGCCCTAACCTACCTAATCCCTAACCCCAACCTCAAAACCATTCAAATACAGTGTTATGTAACGGATCTGCTTTCCACTCAATAACACCGAGACGACATCAAGATGGTAGCATAAAGGTTGGTTAATACTTTGTGTTGAGTGATAGCCTTGACCCATGGTGCCTGCCTTACGCGTTGCCGTGCATTTATACTTCTGCATGCTGTTAGTGTTGCTCTGCAATAACACTTCCGAAATGCTAGCTGGCAGTAGGTTTTTATGTTGCTCTGTGTCAAGTTTTTTCGCGGGTGTTTTGTTTTTTCTGAACACTACCTAAATGTACATGTAGCTAAGACTCGCTCAGGTGGGAACCGGCAGACGTGCACCAACTTTAATCATTAGGTAAATACAAAATAAAAGTTTCCATATGGAGCTTCTTTATGAAAACACTCGCTCCATTGGGCTCACGCGACTCTCATTCTCACCCACACTCGTCACCAATACCAAGCCAACCAATCACAAAGCTTGTGCTACATGCTATTGCGATGTGTAGTTACACTTTTTTTTTTTTAAAGCTGAGCACCAGCGTTGGCATGAGCCATGTGACAGCACAAATCTGATGGGTAGGATCAAATGTCAGGACATCAGTCACAATTTACAATAAGGTTTCATTAGTTAATGTGATGTAACTAAGATGAAGGATGAAGGTTACTTGTGTAGCATTTAATAACTATAGTTCCACATTTACAAATGGCTTATTAAAATAAATGATAAACAGTGATAATCTCTGAACATTTTACTCTGAGAGCCAATCACACTGCAGAAATCTGCAGCAATGAAATCTTAAAGTGTGTTGGTATTAGAGATGTACCAAATTTTTTGCCACTGAAAATTTAGCGGCCGAAAATATGTTATGCCATTTAATGGACCCTCTAATTTTTGTGGCTTCAGTCATTATTGGGATAACCTTTTAAACCTGGAAGTATTAACAGTGAATATCGAAATATATAGCGTTATCATTCAATTTGGAAAACAATTATCGAGATTGCATTTTTGCTATATCGCCCAGCCCTACTTGTTAACAGTAGTTAATGCACTGTGAGTTAACATAAACTAGCAATGATTGTATTTGCATTCCATAACATTAACCAACATGAGCTAACACTGTAATAAATGTATTGTTCATTGTTTGTTCATGTTAGTAAATGGATTAACTAACGTTAACTTAATACAACTTTATTGTAAAGTGTTACCGTTACTCCTGTGATGGCTATTAAATTTAATATATCCTTGATGAAAACAAGAATTCATTTATTAAAAATAAAGGTCTTACCAACACCAGACATTTTAATTTGAAGCCATTAGCATCAAAATCAGCAAGAAAATCATCTGAACCAATTCCTTTATCTCTTTGTCTCATTACTGCCGTTCTTGTGGACCAAACAACTCAAAAACATATGCTGATACACTAATAGTCTTTGCTCCATTCTCCTCACACATCTATACTTAATTACTCTGAGACGTGATAAAAACGTGTGACACCGACAGGACAGGCCCTTACCATCAAGTTTAGAGGCTTGAAGCCAACAGCAAATGAAAAGGCAATTATGCTTAAATTGAACAGAGCGGCTATTAAACACTTATATCAATTATAAAGACTCCACCCTTCTACTGACTGGGGTCACCAAGGTCAAGAAGACCATGCTCTGTGGATGGAGATCGCTTGTATATGTGTGTGTAACCCGAGTCATTGGGCAAACCACAGTCTGCCTTGGTAAAACATTATGTCTGGATCAAGTTACTCAATGAACCCTACGCCACAATCTGTTACTATGGGCTTGCAAACGGACACCTGTGTTCCAGTATGGGACCATTACTGCCATAGTGGCACTCTCACTGACCTCACTGCTTACTAAAGAAAAAAAAGATGAATTAAAGAAAGGAAGGAAATAAAAAGAAAGATAAAATGCATGTGGGTGTATTCGATGAACACAAGAGGAACAATGGAAAAATCCTAGAAAAAGTAGGTGTCTATCCATCTTTACGGAAAGCAAGCAGATGAAAGTGGCAAGCACACACTTGTGATCAAACGTAGATGCACACACACACACACACACACACAGGCTCTGTTAATGGATGACACAAGGGAGGAGGGAGGAGGAGGGAATGACCTAGAATACCACTCGCAGACAAGACAACAACGAAACAATGTAGAAGACAGCCCATAATACTCACTAATTCGCCACCGTAACCAGATAGATCGTTAGCCCAATCGCCTACGTGCGGCAGTCATGGATCATTTTAATTCCACATATATTACTTGGTTTCTGTCACCGAGCACACACATGGATAAAAATGTCTTTGTGTATGAATAAATAAAATCCTTCCCCTACCATCTCCACTAATTAATAATTTACACCCTATTCCATTTGTATCCCTTAGAAAGAAGTAGGAAAAAGATCGCACTTGTGAAAAGCTGCCAAGGTTACTACGACAACTGCTTCTGGGAATGAGTGCATTATGAAGTGCCAGGAATTCTGGGTATTTTTACTTTGGACCGCAGATGAAAGCGCAGCCGTTCGCGTGCATTCTAATGGGCATGATCACTGTCTTGCAGGACCATTCATCACGGTGTATCGCAGTGACACATTCAAACGAGAAACATTTACTTGTCCTTTTGTTGCAACACGGTTTCTTTTGAAGTCTTGTGAGTCACAGCACTGATTAATCTTCAGATGCATCTGCGTTCAGCTGCACACTCGGAAGAACTTTTAGCAGTCTCTCTTTCTCTGTTTTTCAACCCCTGTTTGTCATGCCTTTTTTGGCTTACTGAATATCCTGTTTTACTCAGCAATTTTCATATTTCATTAAAGGAACACTACACTTTTTTTTTGGAAAAGGCTTATTTTACAACTCGAGTTAAACAGTTGAGTTTTACCATTTTTGAATCCATTCAGCTTATTTCCAGGTTTGGCAGGAACACTTTTAGCTTAGCTTAGCATAAAGCATTGAATCAGATTAGACCATTAGCATCTCGCTCATATGTCAAAAAAGTTTTATAATTCTACTATTTAAAGCTTGGATCTTTTGTATTTATATCATGTAATAAGTTAAAAGTTGCCAATTTTTCATTGTGGCATGATATTACCTGTCAAAATGATATTATGCAGCACCAGAAAACAATCCTCAGCCAGGTAAATAAGTAATAGTACTGTGTAATATCATGTGCCTGCTGCAGTCATGGTACTTCAGCAAAGTTCCTTGGTTAATACATCAGAATAAGAATATAGTTTCTGTCCAAAAAAAAAAGAAAACAACTAGAAAATGGCAGCTTTTCACATTGTCAGTCTTTATATGCCATGTAATTGCAGAAGAGTCCACCTTTAAATGGGAAAAGTAATAAAAATCTGTTTTTTTTTTTTTTTTTTTTTTTTTAGATAGAGAGAGAAATGCTAATGGTCTAATCCAATACAATTATTTATGCTAAACTAAAAGTGCTCCCGCCAGACTCACCTTCACACGGTTACATGGCCCACGCCGTGGCAGGCACCGACGCTGACATGCACCTCTCAAAAAATTTAACCACATGTCGCAACAACGGGTAGCACAAGACTGAGTCCCATAAAGGAACTCCAGGTGAAAACTTTTCATCTGTTTTGCATTTACCTTATGATTGCCTGTCCTCCAGTTCCCCCCTCTGAATGAGCAAGTTTGAGCTACTTGTAAATTAAGGTAGCCTTCAGAAAAAAAACGAAACACCCATGAAAAAACTTGACACAGAGTAACATAAAAACCTACTGCCAGCTAGCGTTCCGGAAGTGTTATTGCAGAGCAACAAAAACAGTACGCAGAAGTATAAATGCACGACTAGGCGCAAGATTGACGCCATGATTCACGGCGATCACTCAACACAGAAGCATACTGTAAATCAGCCTTAAGATTGGCTGAATAAATTAATACATGGTAAAACAGGAGCTGTAAAATGACTCTATTTCCAAAAAAAAAGTCAGTGTTGCTTTAAATAACATGGATTGGGCTTTTAAAATCAAGTTAGCAAATGACCAGAAGAAATTCTATTGTTGTTAGATAAAGTTTTGTTTATCACCAAGTGTGAAACAAATGGCAAAATTAAAAATTTTTCTGTGAGTCAGCCTCTGAAAAAGTACTGGCAGTTTCGGAAAGATAGGTCACACTCCAATAGTGTAATGGCTCAAGTGCAAAAGAACCTACTAACCTAATAAAGTTTCAATTGCCATTTTTTTAATCATATAAAAAATCTAATAAAAAAAGTATTATCAAATATTTAATTCGAAGTGGTCAGCCAAATGCCAAGTATTTCTATCTGTTAAAAACATGTGTTTAAATTCTTTTTGTGACCACTTGTATTTGAATTTCATTAAGACCCTCCCTTTTATTTGTCACTTTTGCATCAGTGCTCAGTGCCACATACAAGAACTATAAATAATGACTCCATGTTATGTTTTGGTACAACACAACAAAATGAAATAATATTGTGAAGTAAACATTCATTCATTCATTTTCCTTCCACTTAGACCCTTATTTATATGGGGTCACCACAGCAAAATGAACCGCCAACTATTCCGGCATATGTTTTACGCAGCGGATGCCCTTCCAGCCACAACCTAGAATTGGGAAACACCCATACACTCTCACATTCACACACGCACTCATATACTATTTCCAATTTAGTTCGTCTAATTCACTTAGAGTGCATGTCTTTAAACTGTGGGGTAAACTGGAGCACCCAGAGGAAACCCACATGAACATGGGAGAGCATGCAAAGTTTACACAGAAACGCCAACTGGCCCAGCCAGGATAGCGACCTTCTAGCTATGAGGCGACAGTGCTAACCACTAAGCCACAATGCCGCCCTGACATAAACATTATAAAAGCAATAATAAGGACTACTCTCCAATAGTGAAACATTTTCAACCACATTAAACAGGCTGCATAAAATATTTTTTTTCTCATCTGTGATATACGAGTTGAAAATGTGTAGAACTTTTTGACTGACAGAAATTCATTTCTATGGAAATCCGTAGCACTTTCTGAAGAGTTTTGTGCATATTTGTCAGCTTGAATGCATGCAGTATGTCAAGAAACCAGACAAGCAAGGTAGAAACTACATGCATTTAATATAAGAGCTACAGATATAGACAGTCCTAAGACCTATAGTCTTGGATATGGACAACAAAAGCAACAACAAATAAAGTGCTTATTGTCAAATCATTTATGTTCAAGAAACTCTGCACAAACCACTGTGTCTCTGGCTCTTGTGGGTTTTTTCCCCTCCACTGTTTAAGTTATTTTTAGAGAACATGGGAATTGAGAGCGTGAGATGCTCATTTCGGTGGAGGGCCAAGCTCATGTCGCACTGTGATTGCATTCCAGCGACAGACTCTCTTTATGACAGGAAAGACAAGAAGGGAGGGAGAGAGAAAGAGTGAGTGTGTGTGTGAGAATGAGAGAGAGATGGATAATGAATCATTCACTACAAAAACCATTTAAAAATCAGTCATACTTGTCTGACTCTCTTCCCTTGCCTGCATTCTTCAGCCATTACCAGAATATTAAAACATTTGTTTCCAGAAGCAAACTGAGAATCCTACTAGGGCTGGTAAAACGGGCTGTAAATCTGATTGTGTGCGTGGTTGAGGAGTCTGTTTGTACTGCAGGTGGCGGCTAGAGGGGTTTTATAAGTAACTTAACCTCCTGTCCCATGAGCCCTAGAAACAGATGATGATGTAATTGAGAGCCGGGTCATTAGGTAAAGCTGGGTTTGCCAAAGCTCTGGATTTCCATGGCACAGTTCACATTTAACTGGATGCTTTCTCTTAAACACTTTAGGGAAATATCCTAGGAGTTTATATGCTCAGTGTGCGAATTATACATTGACGATCGAGGGGGGTCAACTTTTTCAGTAGTAGTTCGGTAATACATGCTTCAGTGAATCTAATTCATGAATGTATTCAAATTCTAATCTAATTTATTTATTAAAGTTTTTAGTGTTTTGAGGGATATTTAGTAACTATTTTTAAGGTTCCCATAGGTCAAACTATACAGATTATGTGTCTATTTTTTTTTCTTAGGCTACATGCTGATTTAAACACCTATTTTACAAGAAATGTGTTTTGTGAATACTTAAGATGTCTATCGATGTTCTACAACTGTCAGTTTCATACTGTTAAATGATAGTTTTCCTAGCATTGATTGGCGCGATTATGCATTCACAATGGTATAAACTGTTATAGGGGGATCAAATGTATATTTAAATTATACATTTTTAATTATTAATATTTAAGATCTAGATCAGAGATCAGAAGAAGTTATTTCTTACTATTAAAGGTGCTGACCCCACCCGCCATACATCTTGTTTTGATGTCCTTCCCCCTGAATCAAGCATTAATTAGGGGAGTCAATGCCCCAAACACCCTTGTAATTCGCAACCTGTATATACATGATTTTCTTACATGCACTGTAAAATATGCAGGGTTCCACACAATTAATTCACGTTGTACCAACACAAATTGATTAAGTTAACTTAACACTTTTAACAAATTTATGTGGATTGAACATAAAAAATTAAGTTGTCCCAATGAAATCTCAAGAATTGTGTTGTTTCAGCTCGTTTTAATTAAGTAGTTTAAACAAGTAAAAAGAAAACTTTTTTTTGAGTGTAGATTATTTTTTTTGTCCAGTCTAATTATCTTACATTGTTTAAGGGTGTTTAAATACCTGCCTTTCCTTTTGGTGGGGTTCGTTTGGCTGGTGTGAATGCATCAATCGCACTCGAGTGTGCATCAAAAAGCGGACCAAAAAAGCGTATCGAGACCTTCTTGAAGACGTGGTCTTGGTACACTGACAAACGAACCGTTGAGTGGTGAGAACATGATCCAAGCTAAAACAGACCCAACTGCAAAAAGTACTGCGCCTTTTTGGACTAATCCAGCTGCCATAGTCCAATGCACTCTCCCATTTAATGGTGGGTGGAGGAAAAATATTTGTTGACAGCAGCTTTGCGAACAATTTTAAACAGAGAGAGAGCAGGAGAAACATTACCTGAGGCATTGTTGGTAATATTTCCGAAAGATAACATTGTCGCAGTTTAGCAAAATTAATTCACGCCTTCTCTTGAAGTGACTTCATCGCACCTTCGCATTTTGCAATGCATTAAAACCTTGTTTTCCAGCCGCAGCCACACTTCATTCTTGAAATTTATACTTTGTCTAAAGTGATGTGTACAAACCATATATACACATATATAGTCGTCTTTCCATAATAAAAAGCAGTATTTTGTGTCTGCAGGTTTGTTTACTTGCAGGAGTTCCATTGGCATTATCCTGCATGTTAACTCTGGCCAATCAAAAAGCAGTTTAGGAAGCACGTTTAATTACGTATGGCAAATGAGTGTTGTAGATTTTGTCACATGACTACATTTTGGTTCTTTTCAACTGTTTCGGACCAAAGCAATCAGTGTGATGTGAAAAGGACTCAAAAACGGCTGAAAAATACGACAATGTATTATTTTTGCCCTTGGTCTGGACCAAATGAACCAAATCACACATGTGAAAGCACCCTAAAATAAAGAAGCATTTTCAGGCAAGTGCAAACTTTTGTTTTGATTTCAGAAATAATATGTCAATGTTAAATGGAATTACTTTTTAAAAAGCGAAAATTACCTGCCAATGAAAGTTAATTTCTGACCAAATACAATATAATTAGACTTATTTCACTTGTAGGCAATTCAGTTCAATTCACCTTTTGGTTACCGGGATCAAACTGTTGTGAACAGAGGACAGTCGTTTGTGCACGTATATTTTTCCATCTATTTTTTATCATGCACACCCTAAAGTATTTTTGAAGGGGTTGCTCTAATGGCTTCAATCACTGTTTGGCCCAGATTTCCTAAACCCCGGAGAGCTCTGAGATGAATTAATTCGCTAAAGACCCTGCCGAAACCACAAAATAGGCCGAGACATCAAAGTGGTGGATTTCTTGTGCGTTTGTTATCAGAAATTAGTGTATCTATAAGTCAGCAGTGGTGTTTTGCACGTTTTTTAGGAATGAGACAGCGCTCGGGTTTATCTGCTATCAATTTGACGTGTTGCTCATAAAGAGTTTATCGTTACGGTAAACATTGCCATAATTTGTGTCAAAAGCGAGCTCCCTAACAACCGGGAAGAGAACAGCAGATGAGATTCACTTCAGTTACTTGGCTGTCAAATGCAAGATCAATATCTGCCTTGATACAGGTGAAAATTTCCTCATTGGTAACAAAAAGCTTATCTCGCACTTATCTCCTCAGAGTCGGCTTTATTCTCCACGAGTAATTGGCTTTGAGTCAAGCCGTATCCAGCATGTCTGTGGAAATGACGCTCTCAGAAGTAGTGAGCGGCTGTCTCGCAGTGCGTTTCAGTGTTGTTTGCTGTTGCGACAGAGCTGTGGGTGGAAAGGAGGAACATATTTCTACCTCGCTCAGACGTCCAAAACAAACAGCATTATGAAGGCTGGAACTACTCTCTGTTAGGACCAAAATTCCACAGCTACCATGCAGCCAGGGAATCTCTCTCTCTCTCTTTTCTTCTCTCACTGAGATTTAAACATTTTTTCCAAGGGATTTTAAAGGGATTCCTTGGCCAACATCAACAGTTGTGCACCTTGTTCTGGTGCAATAGCAATAGATATCGCTGTTTCTGTTCAATAGGACAATCGACGGCCGGTGAAAGGGAAAAATTGGTGGGGGGAGAGGGGGGTAAATAATATTAGCTTTGTAAAGCTCCCACTACATCTGCTTGACAGGGCATTCACACTAATCCTAACAGCTGTCTGAACAGAGCAACATAGGGACGGGGGCTTTATTAAAAGGTTTTTTCCAGAGTTCAGTCAAGGTAGTGCAGTGTCCTGAAAGAAAAAAGTGTGTGAGGGTAAAATCAGGTCTGTCTTGTGTACAACAAGCTGTGGTTGAATTTGTGTGATAAGCAAGCCCTTAGGTTTGTGCCGCTACCAATAATAACTGATTAATTGGATAGATTTGGACCAGTTTAAAAGTGTCGTACACTCATGCACACTTTTCAAAATTTGTAAGATTCTGTTTAAAGGGATAGTTCACCCAAAACTGAGAATTCTGTAATCATTTACTTTTACTGTACTTGTCACAAATCAGTTTGACTTTCTTTATTCTGTTGAACAGGAATGTGTTTTGAAGAAAGCTAGAAACTTGTAACCATAGTATTTGTTTTTCCTTCTATGAAAGTCATTGTTTTCAGACTTTCAGCTTTCGTCAAAATTTCTTTGTTGATGTTTAACAGAATAAAGAAATAATAGGAGAGCAGTTTTTACAGCGGCTCTGAGAGCTGTGTGTAAGTGGAGGATTTATAGTCCATATTGTAGTGATATAACTGTAAACGTAGTAACTAAATCATTTTGACTTAGGTATGTCTTTAAACACTGAAAGAGTATTGCTGACGATACTGTAGATAACTTTGCCATCTAAATAAACATAAACAAAGAACACTGATCACACACTTAGCAAATCCGTAGAGACAGAACGATCAACACCAACTGGAACCGCATCTTTTTTAAAAGAAGACGAATTCTAAATTTAGATTTCACCATTTCCAGATGAGAAAAGCTCTCGCGTAAAATTTTTTCTTTACAAACATATTTTTGTCACGTGTTAGTAGACCACTGTAATCCACACATGTGGGTCCACACACGAGCGGCGTCTCATCGCAGGGAAACAGAAACAAAACCTTCGTTTTGGCACATTTATGAACGCAACACTGATGACCCATGTTTTCAAACAATTCTTCTTCTACTTGTTTTATCTACGGTTGGCAACATGTAAGAGGTAAAAAGAGTCTTCGAACCTATATCGTGCAATATTAAAAAAGTTGCAGCTCATTCACAATAGAGCACGCTGATTGGTTTGAACCAAGTCTTTTTCATGAATTTATAGATGTGCTGAAAACTCAATTACGTCACATTGTACCAGCCAGTACAGACAGCCAATCTCCATGCTGGAATTTACACAATGACCTCATCGCCATGACATAGCTTCAAAATTTCTTTTCTAAACCGAAAGAACGAATTTGCTCTAAACAACGCAAAAACAACCAATATTCTCTTGTTAGCTAAATATATGTGTCCTACAGTGTTGGGCAGTAGCTACTAGCTTAACTACATTTCTCAGTAGTGTGGCGGTAGCATCGCTACTTTCTAAATCAAATAGCTTTTCAGTAGCGAAGCTATTTTATTAGTCAAGTAGCGCAGTAGCATCCACACAAGCTACATTTACCGATCGCGGATCAATAAGTAATGGCACTGACATTCACAGAGCTGTGAGGCAGGTGTCTAGCCGAAGAAAGTAAATCCATATGATGGCGAGAATGAGGATTTCTTCTTCCTGTTCTACGGTGTTCGACAACAAAGTTTTTGGTGTGTTACTGCCACCTCTGGTTGGTGACGTTGTTCCTTATGACCATATTCTCGAGAAGTACATGTTAAGATGCAATAACTTGTGCTCAATTTATTATTTCATTAATGCTATTTATGAATTCATTAATGCTGTGCTCAAAAAATACTTTAGTGTATATGTATGTGTGTGTGTGTATATATATATATAATACAATATAATGCTCATTCCAAAATATGTCTTTTTACTATAAATTTCTATAGTATTTTAATTGTTTAACACCTGGTTTTATTTTTATTTTTAGCTTTTATATACTACAATGTGTTTCTGCTTAGTACAGCATAATATTTAGAGCAAATAACTGAACTGAACTATTATGCCTCATATGTTTCATTGACAGTTTTATTTATCTCTAAGATATGACTGACTTGGATTTAAGTTGCTTCGATTTAAAAATGAAAATTGTAAAAATAGCTTAGATGTAGCTAAGGTACTTTTGCCATGTAGCTTTTAGCTTAGCTTGCTACATTTCCCAGGGGGTAGCTTTTAGTGTAGTTAAGCTACATTTTAAGTAGAGTAGCTAATAGCTCAGCTCACTACATTTTTCAAGTAGCTTGCCCAACACTGGTGTCCTAATAGTGTTTTTAGCAATTTGGGATATATATATATATGATTTATTGTCTGTAGATATAATCCAAATGACGTACACAAAACTTGAAAAATTCATTAAAACTAAAAACCCAAACCCTGCTCTTATAGATGGCATCTGCAATTACAGATTAAATGACCCGAGCACAACTTTGTCTTTCCAAGATAACCAGCTCTGCCTGATTATGTAAGCCGAAATATGATTAGTATAATTGGACAAATGTCCGTTAATAGTTTAATTATATTTCCATCCTGAGGCAGATTTCGGAACACCGCTCTAGGACTTTCTAGCTGATGATAGTATTTCTTTTCTCTCAGGTTAGATCTTTCTGTATTTCTCTCGCTTACTCTCGCTGCTTTCTGTTATAACAGCTGGGCCAGGCAGGCTTCTCTATCCTGCCACATCAGGACCTAATAAATGTGCCATACGCTCATTGATTTCCCTGTGCATGTTTGTGCAGCTGCTGGTAATGACATCACTTTCTGCGTACATGTGCTTGTGTAGGAGTCAATGAGTGACACGGCTACATGTGTTGCTCTTCAGTAGGAACCAAACGAGGTTTTTCAGGGTAGAAGCCATCATTGCCCCCTTCAGCCACCCAGCAAGCGGTAGCATCGCCTGGGTTATTCAACAAGACTAAATACCACTCAAGCAACAGAGGCACTTTCTCCCATAATGCTCCCTGTTCTCTGACCTACTGACACAACAAAATATTGGCAGCGGTGCAGTGGTGCAGTCGGTGTGTGTGTGTGCGTTTGTGCTGATACAAAGCATTTTTGTTTTTCGCCACCCCCCTTTAAAGAGTTGCTGGCTGCAGGAATACATTCCTCTTCTTTTTATCTGTCAGACCTCCCCTCCTCCCTCTCTTCACCTCCTCCTTTTTCCCACTATGTTAAATTGTTGTGACACTGTAGCACTTGAGCGTCTGGTGTTAAAATATTCCTTCTTAATGACAAATGAACATGTGGATAGATTCCTCTCGCTGGCAGGTCATTAACATTTGACACATTGGAAGCGGCGGCGGCGCGGGCACAGTTCTCTCTGCATTGCAATGGGGTGATTGCGACGTTAAGCGCCTGGAGTATTAATGCATTTATTCATTCCATCAAATCCCTCTTCATACAGATTATCAGACCTCTCTTTAAGCAAGAAGACGATTTTTATTTTATCCCGCAAGTTAACAACTGTCTCAAGTATGTGTGCGCACACTCGAGAGGTTCTTGTTTCTCTTGTCTTATTGCTGTGATTTTCTTTTTCGATGCGTCTCAGGCTTTCAGCCGTAAATGTCAAACCATCTAAGTGCATGATAGGCATAAATATTACAGCATATGGAAATAAGATCATTATGAGTAGTTCTGAGATTAATCAAATGCGTTTTGTGCGGATATATCAGACTATATTCTGATTTAAAGCAATCTCATAGCAATTCGTAACTTTTTGATTTGGTGGCTAAGTCGTATTAATTTGTACAATCTCATTCATTTTAGTAGTGTAATTTTTAAAGTCCTCCAATGAGAAGAAAGGCTAGTTGTGTGGTTTAGGGGCACATCTTTGCTTAAAAATTGTACTTTTTTTGTTTTGTTTTGTCGTTGGCGCAAGTGGTTAAGTGCACAGGCATCTAGCACCATTGTGCTCACGGCGACCCGAGTTCAATTGCATGCTCCCAATGCTTTCCAGTCTGTTATCTACTATCCTGTCTCAATAAAAGTTGAAAACTCCATAGAAAATTATTTTAAAATAATAATAATTGTACATTTTCATATGATTATAATTGTACGACTTTGTATGATTTTTCTGATTTTTTTTGTTGCTCGTGAGATTAGGCTGGCTGGTTAACTGGTTAAAATTTGGCAGTTTGACTGATAACAGCATCTACTTATGTACAGATTCGACCATCATATGACCATATTAATTTTACTTCTAAAGCTGACGTTCTACTGGCTTGTCAGTGTCTGTTTTAAGATAGCCTTAGATATTTTTTAAATATGTTTAGTATTTGTGTACAATAATTGTTGTAAAAAAAAGTTATATATTACAATCTTAAGTCACTTAAAGCATTTGTTTTAGTGTTACTTAGTTACTTGTACAGTTGAAGTGTGAATTATTTGGCACCCTGTATTTTTTTGATTAGGTCAATTAGGCAAGTTATTTTATAATGATGGTTTGTTCTGTATGCAATAAAAATATATTGCTTAGGTGGGCTAATAATATTGACCTAAAATTATTATTTATTTTAATTAAAAAACACTTTTATTCTAGCTGAAATAACACAAATAAGACTTTCTCTAGAACAAAAAAATATTATAGGAAATATTGTGAAAAATGTATTGCTCTGTTAAACATCATTTTGGAAATTTTTGAAAAAGAAAAGAAATTGACAGGAGAGCTATTCATTTTGACTTTAACTGTTTGTGTGTGTTATGCTAATGATTTTTTAAATTATTTTATTAATTTATAAAGTAATATAGTCCCAAATTTGTGATCTGTCTTTTTTACACAATGCTGTATACATTTAACTACATTATGTTACACCAGGTTTAATATTGGATTGTATCAAACACTGACCACCTGTATCCGCTTGTTAAGTGTGACGTTACGCGAAGCAGCTTCCCGGTCCAAGCGCCATATCAAAATGTATTGAGAGGCTCATCAAATGGTAATAATAAACATTTACAAAACGATGTAATGCTTTTGAAAATCACAATCGCATTATCCATGCCTATTAGCAGATGGCCAGAAAGTGATTCATTTTTTTTTTTTATAAATTGTTGAAATATTGGTGTCTGTGATGCAAAGAAGTCCAGAGACTGTTGTGTACACCATGAATTTATATAAAATTCACTTTAATGTGTAATATGACAAAAAAATGGTCATAAACAAATATTCTCTCAACTCAAATGAGTAGCGGCTTGGACCGGGAAACAGTATTTCATACGTCACTGATATGTCCCGACTTACCAAGCAGATATTGCTTTCGCTATTGACTATTTTAAAAAAGTAATTGAAATCAGTACTAATTTATCATTGGCACTATATAAAAAAGGATGTTTGTTAACCAGAATAGAAGCCATCTTGTGATACCTGTTTGTAACTAGAATATTCTGCATGCGGCTTAAGGAAAGCTCTTTCATTATTCCTGTTTTAATAAGCATGGGCCTCACACTACATCTGGTGTGAGACATATGTACATCCTGGCTGGCTGCTGTATGGGAAAAAAGGCTTTGGCAGCTTCTATTAACAAATGTTACTTCCAGTAGACATATGTGGCATAATACACCCAGTTCTTTAAACAACTTTTTTTTTACCTGCTCTCTTTCTGAGCAAGTATTCGCACTATTAAAGCAACTTAAAAATAAGTGAATGTATTTATGTTGTATAACAAAATAACTATGTGTTGTTAATTTTATTGTGAGCTTTATTTATTTATTTATTTTTGGCAGTCATAACACAATTTTCCTGATCTCAGCTTCCATGAAATTCAATGAGAGTGGAGGACTGCATCCATACATCTCAGCAATGCCTCGAATAACTTATTAATAAAGTCATCTGGAATAACAAAGCAAGTATTCTTGCAGGACTCCCACTTTATCAAGATTCATTGAATTCATCTTCAATACCTTCTCCATCTTAACCCAGACATGCTTAATAATGTTAATACTGGTGACTGGGCTGGCCAATCCTGGAGCACCTTGACCTTTTTTGCTTTCAGGAACTTCGATGTGGAGCCTGAAGTATAAGAATTAGCTGTATTCTGATAAAGAGTTTGCATTCTTCTGTGGTTTGGAATGTAATGGGCAGCACAAATATCTTGATACCTCAGGCTGTTGATGTTGCCATCCACTCTGCAGATCTCTCACATGCCCCATGAATGTAACCCCAAACCATGATTTTTCCTTCACTAAGCTTGACTGATTTCTGTGGGAATCTTGGGTCCATGTAGGTTCCAATAGGTTTTCTGCAGTATTATCGATGATTGGGATGCAGTTCAATAGAAGATTCATCTGAAAAATCTACCTTCTGCCACTTTTTCAAATGATCATCTAGAAGTCAAGTTAATAATTGTTGCTCTTTTAACTGGGATCAACAAAAGGACTTTTGTCCGGTAGTGTAGATTATCTGCAATATATGTTTGTGATATGAATACAACATCACCAGATGGCTTGAATAGCTGTACTTGGCGAAAAAAACAATCAATTTATTTAGATTTATTGGGGTGATTTTGTATGGGTGTGAATCATGTATATTAAATAATAAAGAAATTGCAAGCAAGAGCAATTACAATAGAGCAAAGAAAAAAGTCAAACGGGCTTCCGGAGAGTCAAACAGTATTCAGCGTTCATTCAATTGAATAATCTAATGTAAAATACTTTTGTCTTAATTGATAATTCAGTAAAATTATTCTTCATAAATGTTTCAAATGTTGTGTTATTGCCCCCTGAATGCTTTTGAAATGCCTTTAAAACACATGAAAATCATAAGGTTTCACTCTGTTATAGTTATACTTTGCAATGACTCCACATATCTCTAGTATTCTCAATTGTTGATCATTTATAATCCCTACTTAACATTGCATGTCCTGTGATGTGGCAGTTGTGGACACATTGTGGTATCATTGCTTAAACGAAATATTGTGCAGCACTAGCTACCTGCATTGGTATTTGTAGACCTTTCTATGTATCTCCGGTCCAAAAATACAGCGTGATCCCTTCATACGCCATCAACTGAAAATTACACTAAGAAAAAATGACAAATGACATTTATGCTTTGACTGCTTTTGTGATGTATTGCTTTTTAATGCGCCACGATGTGACAGCAGAGTCAAGAGATTGTCATTGTGATGGTACTGGTTAGCAGCAGTCAATAGTCTGCTCTATTTGACTTCGCACAATGCTGTTGGGAGGACACGGCACAGACAGTGCTCAACAAGAGAAATCAAAAGCCTATGTGTCGTACAGGGACCTCCGATCAATAACCAGCTCTTCTCTTGCCCCTCAAGGACGTTATCTCACACACAAACACACACACTCACACAAATACGCAGAGTCTAGGCCTATATGGCGCCGTTTTATGAGTGCTGTAATTACTGTGACGTGTTTAAGGGAAAGCTACTGAGAGGGAACCATTCATGAGATTTATTAGAAAGGGTGGTCCACCAGAAGAGATGGAAAGGTGGAGGACGCGAGGCCGAAAGAACAGATGACCGCATTCAGTTTGAAACGAAGAGATAAAGGAAGGAGGGATGGGGCATGCGAGGATGAAAGCGAGCGATGGAGGCTGTCTGTTTGTGATGGCGGACATTGATCAGAGTGATCTCTGCTCTAGAGCGGAGCGACCCAACTAATGCAGGTCCATTATTTAGCCTGCAGAGATAAAGAGACAGGAGGCTTCTGAGGTGGGCGGCTAAGTGAGGAATGGAGGGATACACCTTAACCGCAGAGGACAAGTGTCCACTCAAGTGTGTGTGTGTGTTGAATGAGAAAGAATGAGCTTTGTGCAACTGTCAGTCTCTGTCTAGACTGTTATCCATTTAGAGACTGTTTCTGCTGTGGCTTGTAGTCTCTCTCTGGCTCCTTCTCTTCTTCTCGGTCTCAAAGTGGGGACTTGTCATTGATTTCTGCTGCTTTAATAGTAACCTAATGGCATTTTCGGTTGCCACACCTAATCCTTACAAAATCTTGGTAATGTTTTCATTTGCAAACTATGTAAGATGCTCTTGAGTAAGATTTCATTGAGGGTTCTGTTTATGGTGCCCGCAACAGGGTTGCCAGGTCTTTGCAACAAAACTTGCCCAATGGCCAATCAAAACTAGCCCAATAATATAAAAACTGAAAATATGCCATGATCTATACTTGAAACACATATTTTGCACCGTTGTATGCATTATAAACAGTTTCTTCTTTAAATTAACTGTATATCTATAGATTCTGTTATCATAAAAAAATCATCTTGCCCTAAATTGACAGCACAGCTGACAGGGTGTCATGACTTCCAGATGTTGTCCAGTGGAAAAAAAAACTGGTGGAAGTGAACCCCAAACTTATTCATTTTAAGATAAGATATTTTCAAAATCTAGAATAAACGTTCAATATATTAATTAAGTAAATCAACGGATGTTTGCAGCTTTAATTTAACAACAAACCTGGAGTATCCTGTAACATCCACTACTAGATACACTGGAGTATCCAGTTGTACAGTAACATATTTCAGACATATAAATATGCATCATGCAATAATCTGCTAAATAAACGAACATCTAATGGCAAGTGGTAAACGTAGGCCAATTCTGTGGGAAAACCACATTGGTTTCCATGGCAGCACTTTTAAGGGTTTTCGTTTTCACCATTTACGCAAAATTTGACCCAAACATTGTCAGACTTTTAAGGCAGCTACTTTACAAATTATCTGGAATTAATTTAGCTGTCAACCTACTATAATGTTTAGTTTGCTTAACTATAACATGCTGAAAATTTAGCTTGCAGATGATATGGTTGCACAATAAATCGAAATATAATAGCAAGCTGCAATTGTCATGTACATCTTGTCTGGGAAATATGGCTCTGTTAGCGATGTCCTAAGAGATCTTTTGCATAGAAACTCCAAATACCCACAAAGAAGTAACCCAGGAAATGTTCAGAGCAGCTACTAAATAATAATTCCTTACATTTGTGTAATGCTTTTCTGGACACTCAAAGTGCTTTACACATTTGTGAGGGGAATCTCTTCATCCACCTGGATGATGCAACCACCCGATTTTTTTGTTTCATCCGAAAGATGGCACTCACTGAGCAGTATAGAGTTTTCATCAATATACTGGGGCCTTTAGGAATGACCGCAGGTTGACTCACTAACACCACTTCTTGCAGCAACCTAGCTTTCCCATGTGGCCTCCAATCTAGGTACTGACCAGGCACAGCCCTGCCTGGCTTAAGTGGGCGAACATGTGAGAGTTACAGAGAGCTAGCTACCAGCATTGATTCAATGTAATCACAAGGCTACAGTATCATCTGTTATCGCTTAATTAGTCTGTAATACAGCTCTGTGTATTAATGCTGCTCCATATGAAAGTACATGCTGGAAATTTACTACTGATTACAGAACTGACTCTACTGACAAATGTGCAGTACATTTTTTAAAATCAATTTAATTGTGCAGCTCTAGTGGCTAACCTAATGTGCAGTCAAATGAGCTTAATTTTATTCACATTGTGCCTTCAAAAATAACCTATTGTCCATTTGAAATGTATAAAGAAAAGCTCACACAGAAGTCACTTTAAAACAAACCAGCTCTTCAGTTAATTGACATCACCATAACCTTGAAGAAAAATCTAACTTTTATGGCCTCGTGTGAAACTGCTGATTTCTTTTCAAATGCCTGGATCTGGTCAATGAAATTGAGTGATGGTAAATTTGACCGCAACTGTAGGTTTAACTGTTCCCAGTGCTGGCACACACACTGAAACTCTTTATGTATCTTTAGGTCTAAAATATCAACTGAATTTTGAATAGCATTCTTTTCTAAAGTATCTTACAGTTTCTGCCATAAAGGATTTAGGCTATGTTTTTCTGAATTAAGCTCCACATAAATGTATGAAATACACTGTGCTCTCAGCAATGCAGCACTGCTATCATGAGTTGTTGCTTTCCATATCAAAATTTAATTCGTGGATTTGTGTATAGTGCTTGTTTTTGTGCTAAATTGACAGCTTGCTGAATAAAACTAGTTTTGACAGAACTACCCCATATAATAACATAATGAAATGGATACTCCAGGTCAAGTTGTTTGCATTTGTATACTGCTTTTCACATGCAGGTTGTTGCATTTCATTTCAAGTAGTTGTGTATTCTTCTCTCTCAATATCAGTTATAAAAGTGTGACACTTACCTCCAAAAAAACACATTGAAAAAGAGAAGAGAGATCAAGAGAGATCAAGGTAATCTGAACCCCTCTGTGGCTCTTTCTGAACGGCCATCTTTATCAAGGCAGATCCATTCTCGTCTGTGAGCAAAAATCAAACAGAGATTGAAGACACACACTCATTCCAGCTCCAAGTCTGCATAATCAGGAAAGAAGGGGTGAAAGGGGGAGAGGTTATGAGAGGGAAAAAAATGGAGGAAAAGTGTGCGTTGAGAAAGAAAAAGAACGAGAAGTGGGGAGAGAGAGGCCTTGAAGTCACATTCTTGTATTGGATAAGGAGAGACCCCATGGATTGGATCAAGGTCGGAGTGTTCATTTAAAACTGCCTCACTGACAGCAGCAGCCCTCGACATGAATATTAATACTGCTTTAACAACCAGCACAGGATGGCTGAGACCAGCAAGACAGCCAGTGCATGTGTGTGTGTGTATGTGTGTGTTCTTCCACTAACTCAGGCAATTTGCACTGCTTTTATTCCCTCCGCTCTTTCGTTGGCTGGACTAGGATTTGGTGAACCTTGGGTGCAAAATTCCTGCTCGTGGTTCTCTTTCATCTCTCTCCGTCTTGCTCGCACACTCAGACGTTCATTCTTTTCTGTCATTTTCAGTTGTTTGTTTGTATGTGTGTGGGCGAGTTTTACAGGGTTCTTTTTCTTCTGGGTTTTTTTTGGAAAAATTTTCCATCTAATAAGTTTTTAGGTGTTTTTTTTTTTTTTTTTTTTTTTTTCCGGATTGAAAGAAAGGGACGAATTTGTACTTTGCACATTCCATCTCTGCACAAACTAAAAACACTGATTGATTGACTTTACAAATTGTTAAAAGGGACACAAGTTGTCAGCACCTATTCATTATTTATTTTATTTTGTTCTGCAGCTTACATTAATTGCATAATTATTTGTTTTAATTGATTGTTTTATTGTTGCTTTGCTCATAATGTGAATATTTTAATTAAAGTACATTTTATTCAGCTTTGTTCTTAAATAATTGAATTTTTTTTTGATTCCACATCATTCTTTTTATTGTAATATTATGCAAAAGGTACACATTGGGATCCCATACAAATAGAAGAAAAAGAGACAAAAACAAAACGACAAAAACAGATGAAAATCAAAACAAAACAAAAAAACATCAAAACAGTCAGGTACTGGCTACTAGGTCTTTTTTCGAGACACTACTATACAGCTAAAAGTGACATTTAAAGGCTTAACTAGGTTAATTAGGTTAACTAGGCTGGGAAGGGTAATTAGGCAAGTTATTGTATAATGATGGTTTGTTCTGTAGACTATCGAAAAAAAATATATAGCTTAAAGAAGCTAATAATTTTGACCTTTAAATGGTATATTAAATATATATATATATATATATATATATATATATATATATATATATATATATATATATATTTTTTTTTTTTTTTTTTTTTTTTTTTTTTTAGGTCACACATATCAATAAATGAAGCAAATAACATAGATATAAATAAAAAAACAGAAATCAATCAGTTGTAAGGAGTGAAAACAGTGATAGTAATGTAATGATTGATATAATGACATTAAAAATTGTTTTAAAAAGTAACGACAACATTAATAATAACACTAATTCCACATCATTCTTGATTGTGACCTTATTAAATGTTTACAAAAACATGATTATTACACTATTGATGTTCAGTCAGTATTGTATTTCTCAGACATTAATATAAAATATTCATTCATTTATTTATTTTCCTTCAGCTTAGTCTAATTATTCATCTGGGGTCGCCACTGCGGAATGAGCAGCCAACTTATTCAGCATATGTTTTACACAGCGGATGCCCTTTCAGCTGCAACCCTGTTCTGGAAAACCATAAACACTCATTCACACACTTACACTACAGCTAATTTAGTTTATTCAATTCACTTTTACCGCATGTCTTTGGACTGTGTGGGAGCACCCGGAGGAAACCCACACAAACATGCAAACTCAGAAATGCCAGCTGACCCAACCGGGACTCCAACCAGCGACCTTTTTCCTGTAAGGCGACAGTGCTCATATAAAATATATTATTTATTTAATTAAATATCACAAATGCAGCTAAAACTCTCAGAAACTATAACGAACTGGCATTTCTGTCCTCAATAGCATCATGTAGTAAGGGCTACAGGTGATTACAGTTTTACTTTTTTTGTACTTCTTTTTGGAGTTTGCCAACCTCATCCACTTTCATTATATGTAATGTAAGAGAGCAGAGTCAACATACTTCGGAAGATTTCCTTTTGTTTTCCACCAGAGAAAGAAAGCCACGTGAGTGAGATGACACATTTTATGAACTGTCCCTTTAAGTGGCTTTGTTTACATAGACAAAAGAGCTTGTCTTCCAGAAGAAAAGCTTATATTTGTGTAATGTGCTTTGCTTACCAAACCCTCACACCCACCTTCTCTTTCTTTCTCTCACTCGTTGTTCCTGTTGTCCTTTGTTTGACTCTGAGAGAGAGAGAGAGTGTGTGTGTGTGTGAGTGTGTGTGTGTCCGTTGGGAGATCCCCTCAGTAATGGTCTGAGGGCAGCCAGTACAACAGACACAGGCACTTCCTCTTTTTTTCTCTCCATCCTTCACTTCTTCCTTTCATTTCTCATCTCATCTGCTCCTCTCTTTATATTCGATCCTCACAGTCTTTTAAAAGGCAGCATGTTTTCATCTTCTTTGGATTATACGTGGTTGCTTAGGTTAATGTTTGCAGGAATAAAGATTTATGGTGTTCAGCGTGTGCTAATGCATTTTATGATTGTCTGTATAGCCGTGCTGTTGATTTATAGGTGTGTGTTTATGAGTTATGAGTGTGTGATGGCAGACAGCAGGTTGCGTTGTGTCAGAGTGAGGTGAAGCTCATTAGTGTTATTTTGCTCGCATTCTGAAGACTGGCCGTGCTGCTAATTAGAGAGAGAGCTGGTGTGTTTGCATATGTGTGTGTTTACTGCTTAAATCTACAGAGATCAGAGCTGCTCTTGTGTTCAATAATATAGATCTTTTCATTAAGGAATCTTTACAATTAAACTGCAACAATTATATTATTATGTTAATTTATGTTATGTTATTTATATTATATTATATTATATTATATTATATTATATTATATTATATTATATTATATTATAATATATTATATTATGTTATATTATGTTATGTTATATTATGTTATATTATATTATATTATATTATATTTTATTATATTATATCATATCATGTTATATTATATTATATTATATTATGTTATATTATATTATGTTATATTATATTATGTTATATTATATTATATTATATTATATTATATTATATTATATTATATTATATTATATTATATTATATTATATGTGTGTATGTATATTTGTTTATTTTTTGCATTATATGTATTTAAATGATATAAGCAAATTTCTAGAAATATATGATAGTATGTTTAAAAATACTCCGACTTATAAAATGATGACAGAAAATATTTAATAAATGTATTTGAAATATTCATTTTTTCCCCCAAACTTACTTGACTTTGTTGACTTAGAGATTGATTTTGGCATTATTAGTGCATTAACAAAATCTTTCATGTGTTGTTTTCTTCATATAATTATCAAATGATCATTTGATCAGAATGATTTGATTATCCTGATGTTCTTATTTGATCCTGGCCTTTTTTATTATTTATATTAATATTTTTTTTACCAGACAGTGTTTTGGCATTGAAGCATACACGCAGACCTTGTTTTGATCTTTACCTCAAATGTCATTCATTCTTGTTGTTTATTTTGTAGATAACCAACCAAAAAATACATTTAAATTAAGATACAAATTATAACAAAACAAAATGTTTTCCTAAAAGAAAAATTTTCAGACAAAAATAGAATGAACACAATTGTGCAGGTGGATGATTTGATTTGCTCCATGAAAAATGGGGATTTTATTAATGCTCCACTGTAATTTTTGCATCACAAACCTCTATCATATATTTGTGCATATATTATGTTTTGTTATAAAATATATCATGTTTTTGTCATCATTGTGTCATATATTATGTTTAATATAAGTCATCATTTTAAAGATGATATCTTGAGCATCTGATTTTTCCTTGGTGCTGATGTGCTTTCATTTTCTCCATCTCACTTATGGCGAGATTTGGCGAGGGAGTTTTTAATAAGTAAAACTGGCCTCAGACAGTTTAGTTTAGTCTGCGTGAAACCTATAGGATTTATTTTACCAGCAATTAGGGTCAATTACAGATAAAAAAAAAATCCTAATATTAAAAAAGGAAACATAGACAGGACCACTACTGATCATGTCAACTTCGTAATGAATGCTCAAATAACGTAGACTAGTTTACAGCAAATATCATATTTTTAGCTAGATTGTGTCGTCTGTCATGTACAGTAGGCTTAGGCTATAGGTCTGTTATTTTTACTAAAGAAGATGTATTTGAGTTTATTACAAGAACTATAGAAACTATATTATGTTAAAAAAAAATGTCACAATATCAGGATCAAATCTGTATCGGTTGATACTCAGAATTTTAGTATCTGGATCGGGTTTTAAAAATATGGTATCGGTGCATCCCTATATTTTATTAACAATCTCACTAATAAATTGTTGTCTAATTTCTATAATTTTCTTAATGAAAATAATTGGGGGGGAAAAGTCAAGGAAAATACAGCTTTTCCCTAAATATTTAACATTATATGTAACATTTAGAGTCTTTATTCTCCTACTTTCCTGATTATAATGTGTTTAGCTAAAATTGCTATTTTTTGTTTTTGTTAGTTTTAAGATATTTGCTTAATTAAGTATCTTATTAAGACACTGCATTATTGATTTCCTGCAAGTGTTAAAAATATTTTAATTAAAATAGTTTACATGATCACAGTGTGCGTTTTTGTCTCATTATCACTGTTATCATTCAGCAAGAGTAGTGAGTAACATTAATTGGCAGGGCTAACACTAAACTGCCTTTAGCAAGTAAAACCCTTCATTTTCATTGTATGTACATGCTGCATTTGCATTTCCTTAGGAAATCTTTTGTGTAGATTGGTGCAATAAGCCTGTACGTCTTTGTCTTTGCGAGCAGGGTGGTGTGTGTATATGTACATGCATATGTGTGTGTGTGAGAGAGAGAGCCCCAGGGCCCTTCTCTGCTTGAGCTGGGCCTAGTGCCACTAAACCCAGTCTAAGCTGACCTATTTCCAGAGCACCACACACACGCACACACATGTGCACATGGTTGCCACTTCTCATCTCTCCTGCCTGTCGCAAGTGATCAGACATGCACACACACACACACTAGTGCACATCACTGATCAGGGCACATGTGTGTGTGTGTTCTCTTTGTATGTGCTCATGTATTTGTTAATGTGTAAGAGGCATTGAGCGGGCGCTTTTGTTTGATCGGTCTCTCAGTGAAAGTGGCCCCTGAGCTGTTTTCACCCCACACACCTGAGCTCCAATACATCCCAGTAGTGCACATCTGGTAAAAGTCTGTAGTGACTGTGTCATTAAGTGTACACCTAGGAATCTATCAGCATCTGTCAATATTTGTAGAAAATAATTGGCTGATGGTGTTTTTTTTCTGATTATTTAAGGGGTTAAGGCACTTTTGCCATTTAGCTTTCATTTAGAGGGGTACCAATGAATAACGATGATATTTAGACATTATAAATAGTTTTGCAACTATCTGGCAATAGGATCGGATGGATTTTTTTCAAAGATTTAAAATGTTGAGACAGGCAAAAAAAAAAAAACTCTTATTTTTCTGAAATTTTTCTTACTTGAACTTGTCAATTTTTTTCATTTTGGGCTTTTTGGCTGTTTTATTTTGGCTTTTTTTGTCAAACTTTATCAATTTGTGACTGTAGAAATCAAGTATAACATTTTAAATAACATTTTTTTGTTTGTTCATAACATTTTATTCAGCATTTTGTTCTAGCTGTGAAAATTCTGAGTCATGTAGTGATGCAATAGAGATTCCCAAACAAGAATTGCCAATTTTGAGCTTGACTTCATCCAATGTTCGGAAATGTGTGCTAAAAATGAATGCAAATTGCTGCTTATTTATTAAAACAATGCCTAATTTGCATATTTACACATAGAGCTGGGCCGATAAACGATATCATATAGAACCGCATTAAAATTGATGTCGATAACAATGATAAGCACTAGACATTGTTAATCTATATCGATCTAAGAGCCAATCACACAGCAGAAATCTGCAAAAATCTGAGTAATGTGTAATCTGGTTTTGGTAATAAACAATATTTTGAAATGTTATTTAATCAACCCTCTTATTTTTGTAGCTTTGATCATTATAGGGATACTCTATTAGCGCAGGAAGCATTAACAGCTTATATCAAAATATATAATGTTATTGTTCATTATAAAGTAATTATCAAGATCGCATGTTTGCCATATTGCCCAACCCTATTCATACATTACATCTCAATTCACAAAACAAAAATTGATAACACTTTGTTTCGATGGTCCCTATTGCACATTTTGTTGCCTAAAAGTTGCATTGGAACTACATGCCTATTACTTCTCATTTGACTTGCACTAACCCCAACTTAACAGTCTAATTGAGCCTAATGAGAATTAATTAGCTTGTAGATGCAATGTAACTTAAAGGGACCATCAAAATAAAGTTCAACTACAATTCTTAAAGTAGTCAATCAACTTACTGTAGCTAATGGGTAGTAACTATTAGTTATATAGCCATAAGAGTGCTTGTTTCTCTTTTAGTCTAGAAAGAAGAGCTTCACTTTTTACTTGAAGTTTATAAAGTTATCAAACTGCAGTATCACTGCATCTGTACCTATGCTGCAGTTACAGTGCATTCTCTGTAGGCTTATAAGATACAGTCACTCAGGCCAAACTGCTGGAATATAGCCATATAAATACAGATAGCATTTGCCAGATTTAATACATCAGTCCTCTCTCAAATATAAACTAAGGCTGACTGAAAACGGCTTACGTTGGAAGCTTTTAGCCTGTGACATCATGAATGACGAGGATTCAGTGAAGGTCAGAACAAAAGGGAACAGTGTGTGTGTGTGTGTGTGTGTGTGTGTGTGTGTGTGTGTGTGTGTGTGTGTGTGTGTGTGTGTGTGTGTGTGTGTGTGTGTGTGTGTGTGTGTGTGTGTGTGTGTGTGTGTGCACATTTGACAGTGTCTTTAAGTGAGGTCAGGATAGCGTGCTGCCTATTACTGCGACGTTCTTAATTCTGCCACAGCCACTGTTTCTTTCACTCACTCACTTTCTCATCTCCTCATTTCATTCATAAAGACGTGTATGCAGAGAACAGCATAATCTGTTGAAAACAAAGTGCAGGTACTCTTGTAGAGGTAAATGAGTCTGCACACTTGACGCACGCAGCCAATCAACTTGCGTCAGTCTCTGTGACGCTCTACTGACCAATTCAAACCAAAAAGGTTACTTCTGTTTAATATTTGTCAAATCATATTGTAGATGGTGGGAAAAAAGAAGAAAAGACTGTTTTAGTGTAGTGATTAACTTTCTCAATAATTGGTTGAGTTGCTTATGAAGGAGAGAATTCAGGAATATTCAAGCAGTGATTTAAGAAAATGTTACTGGCTTTTATGATTATGGGAAAAAAATTGTATTAACTATAATTAAAAATTTACAAAATAAAAATTGCAGTTACAAGAAGCAAACACACAGTTATGAGAAACATTCACTGTTACAGGAAATCACGTTTCAATTGCAAGAAATAGTCACAATTGCGAGAAATAAAGTTCCAATTAAGAGAAGCGGTCACAAAGAATTACGGAAAATTAAGTTGCAATTAAGAGAAATACTTTCAACTACAAGATGTAAACTCAAAATTACAAGAAAAAGTTGTAATTACATAGAATAGGAATAAAGTCAAACAATTGCAAGAAATAGTCACGAAAAAACTGTACAAAAGCACGAACATCTCTCTTAATTGGGTGCTCAGCCAAAACCGCAAAAAGTGCAAATTAAATGTAAATCAAAGGCGGCAACACCAAGACTCCAAAAATACAAATTTATGAAATTAAAAAGGCTGACACAGAGCGTCAGATAATAAATTTGTATTTTTAGAGCCTTGGTGTTGCTGCCTTTGATTTACAAGAAATAGTCACGACAACTAGAAACAAATTCACAATTAAGTAAAGCAAAGTTTCAAATTATGAGAATTGAAGTCAAAAATAAAAGAAACGTTGTGTTTACAAGAAGCAATCACAATTATCAGTAGTAATGTAACAATTACAAATCCTAGTGAGAGTTACAAGAAATAGCCAGTTGCAAGAAATAGTCACATTACTCAATAACAAGTTACAACAACGTGAAAACACAAAGTCATCATTGCAAAAATGAAAGTTGAAATGATGTGAAACAATGCAATGAAAAACAAAGTTGCAACCTAAAAAGTAATCAAGTTGAAGTTTCAAAGAAAAGTTGCAATGATGAGAGTTTGAAAAAACAGTTTTAAAAAAATCCCTTGCCACTTTATTAGGTACACCTTTCCAACTGCTCGTTAACGCAAGTTTCTAATCAGCCAATCAACTCTTGGCGGAAACTCAATGCATTTAGGCATGTAGACATGGTCAAGACGATCTGCCTCAGTTCAAACTGAGCATCAGAAAGGGGAAGAAAGGTGATTTACAGAAAATGGACCGAAAAAAAATTTATCTCCAGCGAGATAACAAGCCATGTTATTAAATGCAAATCATCTCAAGCTGGTTTCTTGAACATGACAATGAGTTCACTGTATTCAAATGGCCTCCACAGTCACCAGATCTCAATCCAATAGCACTTTTGGGATGTGGTGGAATGGGAGATTCACATCATGGATGTGCAGCCGACAAATCTGCAGCAACTGTGTGATGCTATCATGTCAGTATGGACCAAAATCTCTGAGGAATATTTCCAGTACCTTGCTGAATCTATGCCACAAAGGCTTAAAACAGTTCTGAAGGCAAAAATAGTCCAACTCGGCACTAGTAAGGTGTGCCTAATAAAGTGGCCGGTGTGTGTAGCTCTTAACATGCAAAGTTATATTAACTTTGTTTGTTGGAAGTTAAGTTACAACAACATGAAAACACAGTCACATTTACAAAAATGAAAGTCGCAATTGTGTAAAACATTGCTGAGAAACAATGTTGCAACTTAAAATAACAAAATTGAAGTTGCAAAAAGAAAAGTAGCAATTATGAGAAGCAATGTTGCAATTATTTTATTTCACATAGCGATTAAACATTTAATTGCTATGGGGGGGTTGAGACAGAACCAAGCTTACACAGACAAGAGGTGCTTAAGGCTAGAATCCCAAATACATTTTAAAAAAAGGCCCATAAGAAAAGAAGATTCAGAGTGGATCGATAAGCAAGAGCTTGGGATGAAGGACAGGAACAAAAAGAGGGAAAGGGGAAAAGAGAGCAGCTGCCTTTTGGTGGCCGTAGAGCTGCAGGTGGGACTCCTAAACAAAAGACACTCAGTTTCACCGTCTCTGTCTGTCTTTCTCGCTCAACCCTGCCTTTTCACTTCTTGGCAATATTGCAATCCCTTTTCCACGTAGCTGTTCAAGGTTGTTTTTTATATTTGGAGATAGAGAACTCTTTTTCCCTAATTTAATGCTGTGTTTTGATTACGTCGTGACATTGGCTTCAACCGCACGCTTGATTAAACAAGACGTACACCTGTTCTGGACACATTACCCCACACACAGGCTACTGTAATTGGCTTAGTGCAGGTTAGTTCAGGTTGGTGTGTTTATGCAACATTTTAGAGGAGTGGCTGCATTGTTTCACCTAGATGCTGAACACGGGACACTTTTATAACACGTCTGATATGGCTCTTCCTGTCCCAGATGAAGCAAGCCGTCTTAATGCTGACTACTAGTTTGACATCTAAAGAGTTAACACAATATCATCATTAGATGAGTTATTAAGCTTTTGGTCGTTGCTAGAAGTGATTGATTGCTTAAGAGAAAAGAGTGTGAACGAAATTTTTCAGTGTCTGTCTGCGTTTGCTTGCTAATGTTTGTGCATGTGTTGCACTTTTGTTTGCACTTTTTGTTGGCTGTGAATGATATAACACACACACACACATACACAAGCACCATGCCCTATAGTGTTTCAGGGACATGAATGAGGCCTTTATGAAAGGGAGTTTCCTCCGGTCAAGCCGATCCGCCCTGCTAATATCCTGACATCTGGAATAAACCGTGTTTTCTAAACAGACACCCACTTTTTCCCCTATTCTTCCAAACAGGTGAGATGAAAAATGGGTCGATGAATCAGCAAGAGAGTGTCTAAGATAAAAATGAGGGAATTTTGGCATGAACAAAATCCTCCACAAACTCAAAGTATTTAATTAATAAAAGAAAAGATCTTTTCTTTTTCGAATGTTTGCGTGGGTTTCCTCCGGATCCCCCGGTTTCCCCTACAGTCCAAAGACATGCGGTACAGGTGATGTGAATAAGCTAAGTTGGCCGTATTATAGGTGTGTGAATGCAGGAGTCTATTGGTGTTTACCAGTGTTGGGTTGTGGCTAGAAGGGCATCCGCTGCCTAAAACACTGCTGGATAAATTGGCGGTTCATTCCGCTGTGGCGATCGCAGATTAAAAAAGAGACTAAGCTGAAAAGAAAACAAATAAATGAAGTAATTTTTGACTTTATGCCCCACAATTAATTTTTCATTTCCAAAAATACAAGTGATGTATTTTACATTGAGTTATTAAAGATTAATAACATTTTTGTGAATTTTATTTTTGAATAAAAATAATAAATGGTACCCAAAAAACTAATTAGCCCACAGGACAATATTTATGTGCGGAAGTATTGACCACCACAATACAAGTGGTGTATTTTGTGATTGATTGAAGATGATAAAGATGTCCACCAGGTATTGCAACTGCTAAACATTTATAAACATTTTATAAAGCAAACCCATCTTAGCCTGTTGCAAGAATATAAATGACTTAATGACAGTCCAATATCTATGGCCGTGGTGGGCAACCCTGTTCCTGGAGAGCCACCTTCCTGCAGATTTCAGTTGCAACCCATATCAAACACACCTGTCTGTAATTATCACGTGGTGTACAGGTCCTAATTAATTGGTTCAGGTGTGTTTGATATGGGTTGCAACTGAAATCTGCAGGAAGGTGGCTCTCCAGGAACAGGGTTGCCCACCCCTGACCTATGGTTTTAACAAATACATTTTTGGAAGTGGTCAAATGTGGAAAACGGGTTTAAAGGCCAGGACACAACGAGCCTGTTGGGCAGTATTGGGTCATCAGTGAGCATTTGTCAGGCTGGTTTGTTTTTGTTACAAACCCCTGATGTTGGTCTAGGGCACAGGTGTCAAATCCAGTTCCTGAAGGGAAGCAGCTCTGCACATTTTAGTTCCAACCCTGCTTCAACACACTTACCTGTAGGTTTCAAACAAGCCTGAAGGACTCAATTACTGTAGTTTGATCAGGTGTGTTTAATTAGGGTTAATCTAACCCTAAACTAAAAGCTTATTAAATTAAATGTGTGTATATACAGTGAATGAGGTGCAAAGACAACCTAAACCAGATATGCCAAACTGAGACTTTTATTTATACTTTCCAAAGTGAACAAAAGCAACAAATTAATAAAAAATATGCAAAAGAAGGTAGGGCAAAAATATGCTATTTGCAATATACACAATATGGATGGGGCGACGCAGTGGTGCAGTAGGTATAGCAAGAAGGTTGCGGGTTCGAGCATCGGTTGTGTCATTTTGCGTTTCTGTATGCATCTTCTCCCTTCGCGTGGGTTTCCTCCGGGTCCTCCGGTTTCCCCCACAGTCCAAAGACATGCGGTACAGGTGAATTGGGTATTCTAAATTGTCTGTAGTGTATGAGTGTGAATGAGTGTGTATGGATGTTTCCCAGAGATGGGTTGCATATGCGCATCTGCTGCGTAAAACATGTGCTGGATAAGTTGGCGGTTCATTCCTCTGTGGCGACCCTGGATTAATAAAGGGACTAAAAGGAAAATAAAATAAATTAAAATGAATATATGAATATGGTTGGGTCAAACACAAAGACAGGGGGAAACAAGAGAGCTGGCAGAAGGGATGTAGGCAGCGCTAAAGAAAAAATAGAACAAAACCCAAACAATGTCTAACTCCCCAGAAAAGAATAACTAACTAACTAACTAACTATCTAACTAACAATTCATTCATTTATTTTCTTGTCGGCTTTGTCCCTTTATTAATCCGGGATCGCCACAGCGGAATGAACCGCCAACTTATCCAGCAAGTTTTTACGCAGCGGATGCCCTTCCAGCCGCAACCCATCTCTGGGAAACATCCACACACACATTCACACACACACTCATACACTACGGACATTTAGCTTACCCAATTCACCTGTACTGCATGTCTTTGGACTGTGGGGGAAACCGGAGCACCCGGAGGAAACCCACGCGAAGGCAGGGAGAACATGCAAACTCCACACAGAAACGCCAACTAAGCCGAGGTTCGAACCCTCGACCCAGCAACCTTCTTGCTGTGAGGTGACAACACTACCTACTGCACCACTGCCTCGCCCACTAACTAACTAACCAAAAAACAAAATAAATAAACGCACAAAGAGGTCTTCCGAGTATCCTACCTATCCTACTCTATCTATCCAAAAGTACAATATCTCATCACCTCTTATCGGGGATCACTTCAATGCCTAATTAGGCATGTAGAATCGGCAATTGGTGAAACAGAGCACTCTGATTGGTTGTTCAGCTACAAATCAGAGTGTGAAAACAAAAACGGAAGTAATGACACTAGGCAAACTGCACAAATCATGAGGAAAAACAAAGAAGCTGACTGTCATTTAGTCACATTTATTAAATATTTGCAAACGATATGGATTACCAGACATATTTTAATAAGCAAATCCTTCTGTAGCTGAGCTAGAAATACTGTGAAAATGGTACTTAGACACTGATTTGTTTATGGTTTGTAAGTGTGTAGCACCAGTTCTGGTTTCCCTTTGTAGACTGATGAAACAAACTGCTGCCCCCTGCGGGTGTGGAAAGACACTTCATCTTCATGCGAACGTAAGTTTTCGATTCAGTCTGCTGTTGTATGTTTGGTGTGTTGATGTGCAGGGAACAGATTTACCCATGACAAGACAACAACACACTTGGTTTTCATCTCCACAAGTTCTTTGACATCATATTGGGGTATCCCAGGCTTTAACACTCTGCTTAAACCCTTATTTACCATTGTCCACGTGGGACCAGTTTGATGGAAAGCATAACTTTTAGTGTGTTTACAGTGGAATGAAGCTTCTACCATCGAATTGGTGGATTATGTAATTGGTTCTGCGAGTGCAATATAAATTGATAAATGAGACATAAAAGACATTAACAGGTTGTTCATCCGTTTGAATGAGTATAACAGAAAAAGAGGCATATGCGTTTGTGTGCTTATCTGCACAGGTTTGTAGATATTGGGCAGTCCTGCAGGGATTTGCAGCCTGTAGAGTTCAGCGGTGGTCTGCTCTCTGTGGGGGAAGGGCCCTTACAAAGCCATTTATTTTATTACTCTTCCATTCAGCCCTCAGAGGCTCTGTAATCTGCCATTAAACCATTACTGGAGGAAGAGAGAGAGAGAGAGAGAGAGAGAGAGAGAGAGGGGGGGGGGGGTAGGGGTGGGCAGTCACACTCAAGGGGCCTTCCCTGAGGGCCGGGCTTACAGTAAAGCAGCTGGGCATAGACAGACACACGCACTCACTAAAACGATGTGTGTATGTTAGAATATGAGCAAATGAGAGCATTTGTGTAGTAGCTCATTATGGAGTTCAGAAAGTCCTGACCTTTTGGGTTTTAATGGTTTTGCTCTTTGGTTTGTCAAGCATTTATGTGTTCAGACATTTGAGGAATAAGGACAGCAGCAAAGCTTAGGGTTTATTTGTAGTGAGATGTATTATTTATTTTGTTCAATTTTATACAGCCTGCCATTCAAACCCTCAATGTTTTTGCTGCTTTTTGTTTTTGTTTTGGACAACTTATTTGAGTTATGTTTAATTCACCTAAATTTGCAAAAACAATGAACCTTTTTTACAAGCCTTTTATGACGTGTTTAACAGTGATCAGCATTTTAAATTCTTGCAAGTTTTTTAATATATTCAATTCAATTCATAGTTAATATAAAGTTTTTTTTATGTATGAACATTTATATGCATTTATGAATGTATTATATCGTCTTTGCTTCAAATTAAAATACAAAAAACAAAGTACCGCTTATGCAAGGTATTTTTCTAATGCAACATCTGTGGGACAGGATAATAAATTTGATGTTATTCTCTCCTCTGGCTGCCGTCATCAGTGTCATGCAATTCATCAATGTGGAGTTTTTTTCATTTTTTTATTTTTTTTTTTTCATTTTAGCAAATAACATTGTAAAAAACGTATTTGTTGTACTCTCTAATTCACTGCGCTCTAAGTTTTCCCAACAATGACAACTGCTACTGAGAAACCCGGTGTTGTAAAAAGGGTGTATTAAGTTAACTTAATGGATTAATGTTGGGACAGCCTGAAGGAATTGTGTAGAACCCTGCATTTAGTTTTACAGTCAATGTTTGGGGTCAGTTTTTATTTTTCATACCTTTTTAAAAAAAAATTATATTTGCTTTTACTTTAAACCGTTTATTCGTCTTCATAATCAGCAGAATAACTTTTTTTAGCACTAATAATAAGAAGAAATTATTATTGAGTGGCAAACCAGCATATCAAAATGATTTCAGAGGGACCATGTGATGTAAAATGAGTAATGTAGCTGAAAATTTTGCTTCCTGCCATCACAATTAAATTATAATTTAAAATGTAATAAAACAGAAAACCATTACTCAAAGGTGTAAAAAAAAAAAATACAATTATAATTTGTGATTTAGCTAGCTTATTTAAACTTCTGTGGCTTTCTAATGTCAAACAGGTGCATCAACATGTGACCACCCACATTTAGACTGTCAGTCTTTGTTCAGAAACTTGGCCCAGACAGTCACTAAATAAAAACACATGATGAATACATAGTCGACGAATAAATAGTATTATTCAAGAAAGTCTGTCCAGTTGATCATTTTAGTCTTTAGTCTTTTATGTTCTTCCTATTTCACAAGCAGCTAAAATGATGTCTTAAAAACACTACAACCAATTATAAAATCAATCAATTGTTTGATCTCAGAAAATGTGTGATAATAACAAAAACCCAGCAAGCAAATTTGTGTGAAATAGACTTCTAATAGACATTTAATCATAGACAGCTTGGCTAAAACAAGGCTTGGACTGTCAGTGAAAATGTAATAGACATCTAAGAATAGCCCAAAAGTAGACTAGTCGTCAAATAGACAGATTAGACAGACTTTATATGTGTAGTGATTTTTGTTTATTTAATGACTAATCTAGTTTTGGCCTGTTCTTAGATGTCTGTTAGATTTTCACTGACAACCCAAATTTAGCCTTGTTTTACCCAAGAGGACTATGTTTGGACGTCTATTAGACATCTTTTAAAAACAAAAAAATGCTTGCTGGGACTGGGAAAAATCAGAGAATAAAAGGGGAAACTATGAAGCCTTGGCTGTGGATACCTGCTGAATATGAATGGTAGGTTGCTTATTATTTTGGAAGAGTGTGTTCTTTTTTTTTCTTTAGCAGGATCAGCAGATTCCCTTCCTTCCCATGCCCTCTCTCTCTCACTTACTGCTTTCAGATTGTCTGTCATTCTTCATTCAGCCTTGTATTCATTTTGATTCTGCTCTTGCAGCTGACAAGTGTGAAATGAATACAGTATCTGTTCACTCCCTCTGTTACTCTCTCTCTCTCTCTCTCTCGTTCTCTCTTTCGCTCTCGCTCTTGCTCTCTCCTTTGTGTTTTAGAGACTAGATTCTGAAGATCTGGCTAGTTGATTCTCTCAAAGCCTTTTCTTATCTGAGGAAAACATACAAAACTGAGTATCTTTCTTTAAGTCTATTTGCTCTTTCTCTGCTGCTCAGGGGGATAAACACTGTTTGTATGTGTGTGTGTCAGGGGATGAAACACTACTGTAGAGGCAGGGAGAGAGGAGATTGGTGGAGGTTTCTGGATTACAGGGTCAGGAGGTTATAATGTCAAAATGTTAACACCGGCACACAGTCTTTTACCATTTAAAGAGAGGGGAAAATGGATTTATATTTTCTTTTGAAAGTATCGATTGCTTCTTATTTTAGTCTACAATACGCCGCACATTTGTTGAGCGCCAATGGCAACGGCAATTGAATTGATTACAAAAACAATATGTGTGAGAGCAACAATTGCACAATATAAACACCCATTTAGAGTTCAGAAATACTTGGAATTGCTGGAATTGAGTCTCCTGGAATGTGAGTTTACAGTCCATTAAATTTGATGCTGTTAAATGCAAACTGTTTTGCGGGGGGGATCGGGGGTGGGCTGTCTGATGCTTGTGAGTCATTTCTTTTTAGTGAATGAGATTCCTGCAGGACGACCAATGCAGTTCAACTCTTACGAGTCATGTTACTGAATCAAAAACTTGCAGCAAGACCAGTGTTGGCCAACTCTTATGAATTGATTCATTGTAGTGAATCACCACAATCATTATAGAACAATTTCATATACTACTAAGCTTGAAAGTCACAATTTATAATTGCATTCATTCAGAAATAAGGTAAAACCACTAGCATAAAAAATTAAATATTAACAAACATTTTTTAGCTCTCATGCTGTAAAAACTTCTTTAAGTCTTACAGTATTCAGAACAGAAAAGGGTTTAAAGTTTAAATGATACAGTAGCAATCACCATAAACAATAACATTTATGACAATTTGTGCATGTTTTGCTTGCTTTGTTAATATCAGGAGTGAATATTAACCCACACTGAACTCAATCAGTGTTTTAATTTGCTATAATCTTCTAGATAAGGCTGCTTTGACACAATCTACATTGTAAAAGCGCTATACAACTAAAAATGAATTGAATTGAACGTGCATTATGTGAGTCACTCAATACTCTGATGAGCCAAAACATAGTGACCAGTCAGATTTAAAGCTAATGTCATTGATCATCTCCCAACGAGGCCACATATTAAAATCTGGGTAGATGGTAAACAAACAACAATCAACTGAAGCATGCAGAAGAATTGGGCATGAATAAAGATTAAGTGGCCACATTGTTATGGTAAGTCGATGGGTCAGAGTATCTCTGAAACACAGGCTTGTGGGTTGTTCCTGGTCAACGCTGTTGAGTATTTACAAACCACAGGCTCATCAATGCACAAGGGGAACAAAGACTGTCCTGTGTGGTCCAAGCCAATAGATAATATACTGTCTGTGATGCAAGACCCAGAGTTTTAATGCTGGACATTGGAGAAACAATACTGTATTACACAACATAGTCAGTCTGCTCTTTATGGAGCTGTGCAACTGCAGAACCATCAAAGTGCCTGTGTCCAACAGCAAACAATGATTTGATAAGTTCAGTTTTATGTATAAGCTGTTTCCCTGAGGAGGGAATGGTACTGGGACTCACTGTGGGATGATGGCTACAGTTGAAGTCAAAATGATTAGCCGTCCTGTGAATTTTATTTATTTATTTTAAATATTTCTCAAATAATGTTTAACAGAGCAAAGACATTTTTACAGTATTTCCTATAATATTTTTTTCTTCTTGAGAAAGTCCTTTTTGTTTTATTTCAGCTAGAATAAAAAAGTTTTTAATTGTTTAAAAGCCATATTTAGGGTAATATTGGTAGCTCCCTTAAGCAATATTTGTTTTTAATTGTCTACAAAATAAACAATCAATATAATCAATATACAATGGTTTGCCTAATTAACCTAACTTGCCCAATTATCCATAGTTACGCCTTTAATGTCACTTTAAGCTGAATACTAGTATTTTGAAAAATATCTAGGAAAATAACTGTCATCAAGGCAATTGTATATTTCCATCAGAAGAAGCTAATTAAATTTATGGGCAAAACAGGAACATCACATAAAACTTGCCTAATAACATAGCTAATGATATAGCTAATAAAGCTAATCTGGTGTTGGCTGTTTGATGATAGGTCCAATGTTCTGCTGGGAAACCCTTGCTTTAATCAATTTTGTGGCATGCATAAGACGTACCTACCTAAATAATCCTGGACCAGGTAAAACCCTTCGTAAAAGGAAAGTCTTTCAGTTTAATTGTGGAAGACGTTAAAGAGTTATTTAATTGAACATCTGTGGGATGTGCTGGGTTTAACACACAACCTTCAAGATTTGTAGGATTTTGGCATCGGAAACCAATGAATACCTTCTTAGAGTCTTGGAGAGTCCATGCCTCAGTGGGTCATCACTGTTTTGGCAGCACATGGAGGGCCGACTCATTAGACACATTGTAAAAAAAACAAACATTAATTGACTTTTCTTTTCTTTTTCTTTTTTTACAAAAGAGAGTTAGCCTGTTGCTTTTAAAACAATCAGTTGACTTTACTTAAATAAAAGTAAGTAAACCAGTTGCCTTAACATATATATTTTTTTACTTTTACTTTATAATTTTAAGGCAAGTTAGCAGTTCCTGGTGAAAATGTATTCACTCAACTTGTCACTTTCAAGTCTAACAGGTTTACTTTTTATGTAAATAACTAATAGCTTTTTTAAAAAGATGTTGGTCATAACCTGTCAGCTCATTGACTGCAACTTGTTTCAGATGAAATGTTGACTTAATGTTGAAAATATGCTGCGTTGTGTTCAAGGTATGCATCTTAGCCATTGATGTATTAACTGCTAATCAAAGCCATGACCTTGATGTGGCAGTGTGTTTTAATGCTCAAGCTGGAGAAATTGAATGTGCAATCTACAGCGTAAGCAGAACAAGAACGAACACTATGACCAAAACGGACCTAAATGGTTTATAATCAAATCAAAATTAATTAAAATTAAATTAAGGCAGCAATTCTGATTGCCTTCCTACATTCAAGTCGTGTTTTTCATAGTGCTAGGTCTCTCATCTTAATGTGTGGTCAATGTCAGGTCCCTCAGTAAATGGAAAAGATAGGAATCTGACTTTTGTGTGCGTGTGTGTGCGTGCGTCTCATTTCTTTGACGCAGCTGGAGTGTCCAGTGAGACTAGCAGAGCTGCTAAATTAGCCCTACCCTGCAGCTGCTCTTATATATAGCCACACGCAAACACACACACACACACACACACTCCATCCCGCTCCTGTTTTATTAATAAAAGTGCTCGGATGGACGTTAAAACGGCCTGAGGAAGACAACTGGGATCGCTGTGCGTCTGGTCAGGATGACTAGCAAATGCAGTAAAGAAATCAGTGAATGAACACTTCCTATCTGCGCGAACACAGATGTGCCTATACGCACGCATATCCAAACAAAGACAAGCTGTGTTGCGTTTTCTTTTCTCCGCGTTTCCTTTTGTCTTTGTCCTGCGTTTATCTTTCGCTATGAAAAGGCTGTGCATCTGTCTCTCTCTCTCTCTCTCCTCTCACTTGCTCGCTCGCTCCTCACAAGTTCATTGACATTCATTGAACACAACACACAGCGCTCAGACCTTCCGGCACTCACAGACTGTGTGTGTGTGTGTGTGTGTGTGTGTGTGTGTGTGTGTGTGTGTGTGTGTGTGTGTGTGTGTGTGTGTGTGTGTGTGTGTGTGTGGGTGTGTGGTGTGTGTGTGTGTGTGTGTTCATCACTCTGGCTCTGTGATTAGGATTGTAATTCTGTATCAATAAGTGAATTAAATCACAGTCACGCTTTTCTTGGATAAAAATAACAGATGGAGCCGCTTGGTTTGGTGTCATTGTGTTTAAACTGCAAAATGTGCGTGTTTAATTATTTAAATGTGAAGTGTTTTTTGACTTGTTTTTCAGGAAAAGCATATTTTCTAGTCAACAGATGAGATGCTTTTGACTAATATCTGAACATTAGCTGGCAGATTTGTTTTTGTTGTTGTGTTTCACTTGATTATGTTGTTATAGCATCATTTTTATTCTGCTAGTACAACAAAATAATAAACTCATAATATTGTATGCTGTTGTGCTTATCAGGTGCATTTGAAGGGATCGTTCACCTAGAATTTCAAATTATGCCATTTTTTTTTACTAATCTTTCAATTGAGTTTCTTTTTTCTGTAGAACGCAAAAGAAGATATTTTTAAAAATGTTGTAAAACTGTTTAATGTGCAGTAGGTGATCTGCCAAAATGCTTACCATTAGCATAATAGCTTTGAAAACACAGTAGCTCCCCTGCCACCCAAAGCAACACCTTCTGAGATCACAAACATGCACTCCAGTGACATCACTTGGAGAAGAAGTGCACCAAGGAGGAGCTGGAGATTAGCTCTGCCCATGTGGCACTGCAGTGAGCATAACTATGGTAAAGATGATGGTAGACAACCCAACCATGTCATTCACCAGTTCTCAAACTTTATTTTACTTTTTAATTCTACAATTCTGTACGAAAATCTGTATTATACCTAGCACATTTTAAGTTAGCAAGCAAAACTTATCATGATGTGCAATATTTCATGCATGTAAGGATTGCTGGTCTCACTCTCCCACGTGCTTTGTCCACTTAGTGCTTGGCCATTGCAGGAATTACACCTTTTACTAAGCCATACTTACATGCTATTTCAGACTGAATATTCAAATTAGCATGTTAAACAATATCGGGAGGGCGTCACAGGTTTTCATTGTTAAAAAATGAACCAATGTGAATATTAAAACAACTTCACCTCATTAAAGCAGGCTAGGCGCAAAAGCGCTATTCACTTATGTTTTGTAGTTAAACTAAATAAAAATCTACATTACCAATGCTGTAAAAGGACTGTTATGAAACTGAAAATAGTGCTTGAACAACGCTTCTGTGCATATAACCCATTTGTAAAACAACAACACAATCTACATAAGCTTTGTGTCACTAAAATAGTTTTAAAGTATAACATTACCTGTCTGAAAGAAATACTTCAGCCATGGTGTCATCCTTCCTTCAGCGTGCAAACATAACTCCAAAATTGATTCAGGATTTTAAAAAGTTTTGATTTTAAAAGGTTTTGATTTGTTTTTACCAGTCATGGCTCTCATGAGCACGTGAACGCACGTACACTCGGAAATGGCGGATCTACATCAACGAGGGTGCATAGATGTACAAATACTGTACATTTGTTAATAGACTGTTTGGGCTACTCATCAGAATTTTGGGAATTATCGGCCAGACAATATTTAATTGGATAAACTTTTTTTTTTTTTCAGTTTTATGCCTTACCCAGAATATAAAAATACACATAAACGCATTTATATCATTTACTTTCATCATTACTATTGTAATGTGAAGAGACTCAACAAGCACAACAAAAAATGTTTCTGAAGACAATCCCTTACTGCACCTTTAAAATTGACTTTCATAGTAAGTCAAGGTAAATAGTTACAGGTTTACAACATTATTATTTTTTTTTTATCTTCTTTTGCATTCCACAGAAAAAGGAAAGATTTTGAACCACTTGAGTTTGAGTAAATAGTGATTAGATTTCCATTTTTGGCTGAATTATCCCTTTAACGTCTTTAACGTTTTCTAAAAAGATGATTTAGTTGAAAACATATCAGAGATTGCATATTTTTAATCTTGATCTAATGCAGTTTTGCTCGTCAAAGATATTTATTTACTGAAAAAATCTATTTGAATATCACTAACATCATTTGCAGTGTTTCAGGTGAATTTAATCAGGTAAAGTTATCTTGTTTGACGAATGTTTACTATATTTCATTACTGGAAAGCTAGACTAAGCTAATAGAAGAAAGCAAGCGGAAAGTGCGTTTGGGGTATTCCCTCAGTCTGATGTGTCTGGTACTCGTCATTTACTGAAATCAAAACCGGAAAAACATCCTAAAGCCACACAAACAAACATTAACACGTATGAGAGTGATTATCGAGAAAGGAAAGAAAGCAAGCAAGCGGTGACTCAGAGTAAAAGTGTCCCAGTTATCTAAATCTCACTCTCTTCCTCCTGATGACAATTCAAGGACTTCTTCTCACATAGACTCTGCTGTGTGTGTGTGTGTGTGTGTGTGTGTGTGTGTGTGTGTGTGTGTGTGTGTGTGTGTGTGTGTGTGTGTGTGTGTGTGTGTGTGTGTGTGTGTGTAACTTGTATTTATAATGTTGTGGGGACCAAATCGATAAGCAGACACAAGTATAGATATACCAGTCAATGTTGACCTTGTGGGGACATTTTTTTTTAATCCCCCTGAGGAAAACTGCGCAAAAAAAGACACGGTGAAATAATTTTTAAACCTAAAAATGCAGATTATTTCCTGTGAGGGTTAGGTTTAGGGTTGGAGTTGGGACAGTGAATGGAATACACAGTTTGTACAGTATATAAATCATCACGTCTATGGGAAGTCCTCTTTAGGATAGCTGTACAAGTGTGCCTGTGTTTGTCACCTTATTTCAGTGCTCATTTCAAGCCTGTAATGTACAGACATTGACTTTTTTTCTTCGCCGGTGGAAAGTGAATGACAAATGAACCACATACGGTCAATATGACCTATTTGTCTTGACTAATCCATATCAAGAAAGAGGGGTTGGATCATTTTAAGGCTATATACAAGTATAAAGGGCCAAACATGTGAATATTTGAGCAGATTAGTTCACTTGTTGGACCTTTTTTTCTGAATGTGGTCTACATGGTTGACGGATTAAAAAATAATTACTGTTTGTCTTTCTGTGATTTATCTTGCTCGGGCTCTCTGGGGTGTTGGGGAAGGGTTCGCTCCCTGCTACCATAATCCCCTTTATCCTGTCTGAAACCAACCCCACCTGTCGTTACACATCTGGACACACACACTCACACATACACACAGACATTACATGATGTATAGTCGCGTTAACATATATTTAAGATGTTAAGCTTATAATGTACATACTACATAAAGGGAAGATGTATGTTCAAAGCTGTTTACACCAAACATGGTGTGTTAGGAGTCCAGGCTGCCCAATATTTATACATATACATTCTGAGCTGTCTAATAAAGATGTAATATATATATGTAGATGGTATATGGCAACACGAGCTAATTCCAAACTTGTAAGATGCACGACACTATTATCATAAAATATGGTGTAAAATTCAATCATTTGGTGAGACATAGTTGCTAAATCAGTCACACTTCAGTGTTTGGGTTTTATTCAAGATAAATGATTGCACAGAAGTTGTAATCAGTTTATCTACTTATTTAATTATCCACGCAATTATCGCTTTCTAATTAAGCTTTGCAAGATGCCGGTGGCTTAGTGATTGAAGATTTGGGCTGGTAATCTGTCGGTTAGCTGTTCGTGTACTGCAGAATTATTGGGTTGCCCTTTTGCTAGTGTGTCCTTGAGCTAGGCACTTAACCCTGGGCTACTCCAGAGGGGAGATTGCCTCTATAAATGTCACTTTGGGTAAAGAAAATGTAAAATAAAGGAAATGTATGCTAAATGACGATATTAATAAGTGATTATAAAACCCCCTTTAGAAATGTACTTAAAAAAGGGAGACTAACTCGGTATAGTCAAGGCAGATTTAGCTGCTGCACTGCTGTTGAAATGTTTTAGGGGCAAGACGGTGCTTTGTTTGAAATGAATAACGTCTGTTCACTAACACAATTAAAATTTACAATCAAACACTTGAATATTGCTCAAATTGACATAATAATGTTAAATGTTATTTGGGAAGATTCTGTTCATAAATATACTTGAGGTAAGATGAAGTATGCTAAATGACTAAATTAAGTTATAATGAGCTATTTCCCTTCAGAACTGTGAATTGCAGTGTTCAGTTTTTATTTTTTTTATTTTAATTCAATTTTTTAATAAGCAAATTTGTCAGTTACACTAATTTAAAAACATTTTTTTTTAAGATTTATTTTTGGCCTTTTTGCCTTTATTAGATAGGACAGTATTGAGACAGGAAGTAAAGTGGGAGAGAGAGAGAGGAGGTAGGGTAGGGAAATGTCGTTGAGCCGGGATTTGAACTCGCGACGCCCTGACGTGCTATTGCACCATATGTTGGCGCGCTAACCACTAGGCTATTGCGCCGACATCTAAAATCATTTTTTGTGTTTGTGAGCCTGCATTATAACAGGGGTTCCCAAACTTTTCAAGCCACAACCCCCAAAATAACAACGCTAGTGACTCGCGACCCCCAATAATCTCTGAGGTGGTTATAGATATATAATCCTTGCTTACAAAATGGTGCACACATACCAATAGACCCAAGTCTATTCATCGTTTAATTTTGGAGAACGCCACTCGGAGACCATCCTCCATGTTCAGTTGTGGCCTGTATTTAGTTTTAATGTCATTAGTGCTATAAAAGTGTCAAAGTTTAACCTGGTGCCATAAAATCAATGGGGTACATCTGACTCTTTTCTGTGTCTTTAATAGTACGTCATCAGCCCTGGGGTTGAGCAAAAAAATCGAAAGGCTGATGGCTTTTCATTTGCATGTTGTTTAACCAATGTTACTATTAACTACTGTTTTGTTCTTCTGAAGGTTGTGGATACAATATGGTAATTCTAATAGTTAATAATAAAATATTAAAATGAATTTTTTTTTTATGAAACCACCACCACAATAAATGATTTTTTTTTTCAAAAATTGTTAAGGAAAACTTTTTATTGCCCCAATTTTTTTTTTTTACGATAATCTCAATTCTCCTATTTTCTCCTAACAAGAATATTTTGTATGATCTTTCACCATATTCTACTTTGAAGCTTGAGACTGTAAAAAGATGTTTAACACACTAATAGCTACATTTGTTATCCACAATAATACAGTGATTTTACATTTTACAAATGTTGCCTTATTTAAAAAAATAAATAATTCATCAAACACGGTACAATCATTATTTAAAGCCTCAGCTTCTTTCCAGTGAGCATGGATTCAGTTCTCTTTGTTGAGATGAATTACCAATCAAGCTGTATTCTACATGTTCACATGATGCTGGAAATATGATGTAGAAGCTCTTCTCATCATTACTCCAACTTAGGGCTGCACGATATTGGAAAAAACTGACGTTGCAATCATTTGTTTTTCTGCCACATAAAGTTGAAGTCAGAATTATTAGCCCCCCTGAATTATTAGACCCCCTGTTTATTTTTTCCCCAATTTCTGTTTAACGGAAAGAAGATTTTTAGGTAAGGTTAGGGTAATTAGGCAAGTTATTGTATAATGATGGTTTGTTCTGTAGACTATCAAAAATAATATAGCTTAAAGGGGCTAATAGATTTGTCCTTAAATTTGTGTTTAAACAATTAAAAACTGCTTTTATTCTAGCTGAAATAAAACGAATAAGACTTTCTCCAGAAGAAAAAATATTGTCAGACATACTGTGAAAATTTCTTTGCTCTGTTAAACATTATTTGGGAAATATTTAAAAAAGAAAAAAAATCAAAGGGGGCTAATAATTCTGACTTCAACTGTATGTTGCAATATTATTGTCATTTCAAAAGATGATTTAATGCCTCTATAAGGAAAGAGTTCATATTTTTACATTGTGATCTAGTTGTTGTACGTGTGTTTATTATAAAGTATAATAATAATATAAATAAATTACAAGCATAAATGAATACAATAACACAAATATACAATATTCTTTATGGTTTTCTAGATATTCAAACAGTATTGAGTTCAAATGAAAAATAATAATGTAATTAAATGTAAAATAACACTTTATAGTCTTCATTGAGATTTGAAAAATACAATTAATCTTTGTTAAAGCTACAAATTTGATAGCATCTTGTGCAAAACTAGTTTAAATTAGTTTGAAATGTTATACACATGCCTTAAAATACATTTGTTCATGTTAATAGAGATAAACTTAGTTATTTTTATTGCTGTTAAACTATTTCCAGGTAATTATAATCACAACTCAAAATTGCAGATTCTGCGATGACTATTGCATATTCGCACATTGCTATAACAATGCCAAAACAATATATTGTTTAGCCCTACTTCAACTGTAGTTGAAAAGGCTTATTGGTATCAATGTAAAGTATCAGTATCCTTATCTACCTTAATGCCACTAGAATTCACTGTAAACAAAATCATCTGCTAAAGGCATGAATGTGGCTTTAACCTATCACCAAAACATTTAATAATTTATCTTCTTAGTAAACATTTATGTGACTAGACGGGTAACATCTAAATAAATACTCATTTGCAAGGTCATCTTGTACTGTATGTGCGTGTTTGAGAAGCGTGTTTGCGTTTGTGCTGCAAAAGGCCGAGTTTGAGGCATAAAGCATCACCAGAGCCTAGCAGAAGATGCTAACACACACTAGCGCAGTGGTGCATGGCTGCCGGGCTATTCTTTGTTTATTAGCATATCTAGATGACAGTGGCATCGCCGAGGCAGCGGTAATTAAGGCCACAACAATGGAAACCGTAATGATGATTGGCATACCATTACATGCCACAGGGAAGGAGGGAGGGAGAAAAGGAAAGAGGGAAAAAGAGTGCAGTGGGAGAAGAGATAAATGAAGAAAAGCTTGCTCTTTTAATCTCGGCAGGGCTGCTACCTCTGTGTGCACATGTGTGTGTTTGCTCTCTTGTCGGCCTGTGTGTAAATACGCGCAAACTCGTTTACTTTCGCTGGGAAGTCGCTTGTTTTGCTTTCCCCTCCCTGTCACAGACACACTGATTTCTTTGAGATGGCTTATTCGGAAAGGAGGGGTTTTCTTTCACCCCATCTCACCTCCCTTTGCTTTTACGGAGTTAAAATGCTCCATCCTTTAAGTGTCTCGTCGGATTTCATGCTAAAAGTCAACTTTTGCTCCCTGAGTACTTGCGATTTTTACATTTCATGCTTTGGCACTGTTTGAGCTTAAAAAGGAAAGGTTTGCTCCAAATAATAATTCTCTATGCTTTCTGCGTGTAGATTAACAGTTGCTCAGATTGTTCATTTTGCTTCATAACACCTCATATGATAAGGAGATCTGGGTATTCATTTTGTTTTGCCTCTTATATACATATATAGTTGAAGTCGGATTTATTAGCCCCCCTGATTTATTAACCAGCCTTTTTATTTTTTCCCCAATTTCTGTTAACCTAGAGTAGATTTTTTCAACACATTTCTAAACATAATAGTTTTAATAACTCATCTCTAATAACTGATTTATTTTATCTTTGCCATGATGACATTAATAATATTTGACTAGATATTTTTCAAGACACTTCTATACAGCTTAAAGTGACTTTTAAAGGCGTAACTTGGTTAATTAAGTTAACTAGGCGGGTTAGGGTAATTAGGCAAGTTATTGTATAATAATGGTTTGTTCTGTAGACAATCGCTAAAAATATAGCTTAAAGGGGTTAATAATATTGACCTTAAAAGGTTTTTTTTTTTTTAATTAAAAACTGCTTTTATTCTAGCCGAAATAAAACAAATAACATAATTTGCCAGATATTTAAAAAAGAAGAAATCAATATATACTTTTATACTCCATATATATTATTATTATTTATTTTTATTATTTATTATTATTATTATTATTAAAATTTTATTTATTTACTATTTGTTTGTTTGTTTGTTTATATTTATTTATTTATTTATTTATTTATTCATTCATTCATTTTTTGCTTCCGTTTCATTATTTAGCAATACTGTATAACTCCCTCCCCAAAACTATAAAAATTGACAGTTGGCTAATCTGACTGTAAGGCAGGACTTTCTTCGCTGTGTCGGCCATACCGAGCGTAGCAATTTACTGTACCTCATTCATAGTAATCTGAGTGAACCGTTTTTGTCTCCGGTGTAACTCAATAAGAACATGTTCAATTAATCAAAAGAGAAATTAAAGATATCCATTCAGACCATCACGTGATTCATTGGAAAGGTCAGACTCTAAAGAACAATTTGTTCACAAACCCAACACAACTTCTTTGTTTTTCACATGACATTTGAGGACTATGGTCATGGAGCATTTTGGTGTTGGAAACTGACCATGATACAAACCATCTTTTGTGTTTCACAACAGAAAAAAGCTGACCAAAAGAGAGCTTTTCCCAAAGACTTGGGGATTGTACCTCTGTCTATTAAGGTCTGTCTTTGTGAGCTCATGAGTGGTTGACTAAGTGTATTCCGGCACACACGCATATCCATACACACACATTTGGCTTGTTTATGTTGGTCTATGAGACGAAACTTTGTTTATATATGCAAAAAGTGCCTCCAGACCCCTCCTGTTGTGTTTCTTTTGGCGTAGAGTATCTCCCTGCCCTACTCTGTATCTCTATCTTTTTTTCTCTTGCACAAACACACACACATACACACACACACACACACACTCCTCATCCTGTTTCTGTTCTCTAGAAAAGGGACTGTCCTTAATTATCCTCGTTTTACAGTGAAATGTGCGAGTAGAACTAGCTTTCTTCAAAATCTTTCTTTTAATCATTTCTCTCATTACTACAAGTAAAAAAAGTGAATGTTTTTGGATCTTCTTAATTTAGTTGATTTGTTGTTGTTGTTGTTGTTGTTTTTTTAAGAAGTCACTACATGTTCAGTAATAAATAAAATGTTATAATTAACATTATACTTCTTCCACAAAAATGCTGGGTTGTTGCTACCCAGTGTTGGGTGAAATACAGACAAGCCTAATCGTTGGGTTAAAAAGTGTCTTTTAACTTTAAAAAACAAATCCAATGTTGGGTTTGTCCATATTTGCCCCTATATTGGGTTATAACAACCCAACTTGTATTAGAGTCTACAAGACTGTTAGAAGCAAGATTCTGATTGGCATTCGCACTTGTGCAGTTAATTTCAATAGTATCTGGATTCAGCCTTTATGATGCAAGTTAAGAGAAGCATTGGATGCAGCTCAGATTGCACTGCACCAGGTCTGCATCCAGACCCCTCTCGTCAATTTAAGTTGCTTCACTGACAGCTAAAGGAGTTCCAGGGAGGTCTAAACAAAAATAAATGCTTTGGTTAAGATGCATAAGAAAATATGTCTGTCCTTTACACAGCAGCAATTTGAGCACAACTAAGGTATCATTACTAAAATGCTGTGCATGCAAAATATAGACTGAACACATAATAATTTTTACATAAGTCTATTTTTACAAAATCACATTTTGTAATCTACAGCTAAACTAATTCTCTAAAAACTTACTGCATCATTTTTAAAAACTCAGTTGTCATTTACACCAGTGGTTCCCAAAGGGGGGAGGGGGTCATGGGACAATGACAGGGTGTCGCTTGGTGATTTCAAAGTCAAATAAATTTTATTAAACTATTAGAATCGCCATAATTTAACCATAACCCACAGAAGATAAAAATAGTAGTTTTAATTTTAAAATACAACAACATACTAATGAAAAGCCATGAGCCTTCAAATAATATTTCTTTTCATAGAATTGGTGTGTGTACGTTAGATTAACAACACAGCAATAGCGTCAGCTGCAGCAGATTGGTTTTAATAGCATCAGGGTAAACTTTCTGACACCTTTACGGAAATCAAATACATTAAAAATAAATGCAGGCCACAAACGAACTTTGAGAATGATCTCTGAGTGGCGGTCAACAAAATAAACCAAGAATAGACTTGTGCTGAAAACATTGTCTCTTTAATATTCAATTAAACAAATTAATAAATGCCTATTTACACTTTTTTTTTGTTGTCAATATGCTCATGTTTATATAGTACTATTGTTGTGTGTGCAGCGTTTGTATACAACCACCTCTGAGGAGTTTGGAGGTTTTAAAGCCGCCAAAATTTTCTGTTATACTTTTCCTTAAGGTACGTGTAAGATAATTTTAAAACATGTTTTTCACAACTATTTTCTTTAGTTTTTAAGCGCTACAGTACTTCCAATAGAAAATGGAACCTCCACATCAAAAGCTACTGGTCCAAAATGTTTTAAATGTTTCTTAATATACAATATTTTGTGTGTAATGGAGGGAAAAAATATGTTTTTTACCTAGACATTTAAAAAGAACCTATTTTGGAGCAGTAATCACAATATCGTGAAACCGATAATTTTATCCAAGGTTATCATACTGTCAGAATATAATACCGGCTTATGCCTAGCTGAGAGTCACTGGCATTGTTATTTTAGGGGTTGCGGCCAAAGTTTTGGAACCCCTGATTAAAACAAACAGCCAAAATTCATAGAGCGTTTTTCATTGTTAGCTAAAAATTGTGTGATGTACTATAAATGTACTATAAAAGCCCCTTAAAGGAAGACTCCACTTTAAAAAAAAAAAAAAGCTAATTTTACAACTCCCTCATACAACTCAACTCTTTGGGAGTTGCGAAATGAGCCTTGTAAAAAAAACTAAAAGTTGAGTGTGCCTTTAAAATGAATCATTTATAATTTTGGTTGAAATCTAATTAGTCTATTGTTGGTGGTTGTTGCAGCTGTCGGCTAAACTAACATTTCTGAAAGAGTTATTTCGTCTTGGTTTGGATTACTGGGTGAATCATTTGAAATAATCAAGTGTCAGAGATTCCATAACTTTGTCTTGGCATCTGTGAAGAGTCCAAAAGCTTCTGAATCATTGATTCGTTTCAGATGACTGCACAGACAGGGACACCGTGGTTGAATAATCAGCCGTTGCAGAGGTGGATCGATAGCAGCCGTCATGGAAAGCTGTGTGTGTGTGGACATGACAGCCAGGTCTAGACGCAAGAGGAATGAATGGTGGAGAGACAAATATCATAGCATAGACTTAACCCTGTGCTGACCTGTTGTTTGCAGTGGGCAACTAATTATTTGAACGTGTAGAATGAGAGTTACTGAGTAAACAGTTGTGCCGTGTGTACTTAGTGCTCACTTCAAAGTTTACATTTAATACCTAATTATGGACAGCATGGTGGCTCAGTGGTTAGCACTGTCAGCTTTACAGCAAGAAGGTCACTGGTTCGAATTTGAGTCCTGGCATGTTTTCCCCATGTTCGCATGGGTTTCCCCCTCAGTCCAAAGACATGTAGTATAGGTGAATTAGGTAAACAAAAATTGTCTGTAGTGTATGAGTGTGAGTGTCTTTGAGTGTGGAGTATGATTGTTTCCCAGTTCTGGGTTGCCGCTGAAAGGGCATCCGCTGTGTACAACGTATGCTGAAATATCTGGTGGTTTATACCACTGTGCCGACCCCCGATAAACAAGGAACATAGCCACTGGAAAATTTAAAAGAGGATTATTTAATTGTCACATAAATGCAAATAAAAAACGCTTTTAATACTTCTAAGTAATAAGTTTCCATCCAAAGTTGTGATTTACATTGACAATTGTATTATTGTGTAAAGGATTTGTGAATGAAGCAGCACTTCCTCTTCTTGTATTTAAGAGAACAAAGTTGAAACTTCCTGAAAACTGGTATAGACTTTCAATAAAAAATTTTTACTTGCTGCAAAAGGGGGAAACCACTGTAGCTCTTATGAAAAGTTGATAGAAACAGCTACAGTTAAATGAATTCAATAATTCTTCAAAACTAGTATCTGCCTGTTGTTATGTTTCCCCAAAATAATTGTTTGCAAGGAAACCATAAAAGCTCTTAAACCGATGGGAACATGAGAAGAAATTTGCTATTAATCAAGAGTTTGATAATAAAAACAACAGATAACTAAACAGAGAAGTAGCCCTAAGATGCCATGTTTGTTACTTACTGTATAGCTATAATCTGACGTGAAATTGATCTTATTGGATTGATTTGATAACTTGGCAGAAGATACATCTCCACCACCTGTGTGATGACATTAACGTCAGTTTTATATTATTGAATGATGGATGTGCATTAGTGTTACTGTGGTTCTAGGAAAGACTTGACGGCTTCATTTCCACAACATTGATTCATTCTGTGCTAGTCAATCCACAAGTTATGATGTTGAATGGGAAAAACATGACTGGTTGTGCTGTATGTAAAATACTTGGTGTCATTTGTTTAGGGACTGGACTATACTGATTAAGGTGTATGATATCGATTCACTAAAGAACAAATGACTCTGAACTGATACATTTTGATGAATGTCGGGCTGTTGGCTCTTCCAGTAGTAGTAGTAGTAGTAGTGGTGGTAGTGGTAGTTGTAGTGGTGGTGATAGTGGTGGTGGTAGTAGTAATAGTAGTAGTAGTTGTTGCTGTTGTTGTTGTTGTTGTTGTAGTGGTGGTGGTGGTTGTTGTAGTAGTGGTTGTAGTAGTAGTAGCCGTAGTAGTGGTGGTGGTGGTGGTGGTGGTGGTGGTAGTAGTGGTAGGGGTGGTAGTAGTAGTCGTGGTGATAGTACTACTAGTAGTGGTAGTGGTAGTTGTGGTGGTGATGGTGGTAGTAGTAGTAGTAGAAGTGGTGGTTATTGTAGTTGTAGTGGTGGTGGTGATTGTTGCAGTAGTAGTACTGGTAGTAGAAGTTGTGTTGGTGGTGGTAGTAGTAGTGGTGGATCTAGTAGTGGTAGTGGTGGTGGTAGTAGTAGTGGCAGTAGTAGTAGTAGTAGTAGTGATGGTAGTAGTTGTAGTAGTGGTGGTGGTTGTAGTAGTAGTGGTAGTTGTAGTAGTAGCAGTAGTAGTAGTGGTGGTCGTAGTAGTTGTAGTAGTAGTAGTAGTGGTGGTGATAGTAGTTGTAGTGGTGGTAGTAGGGGTGGTAGTATTAGTAGTAGTGGTAGTAGTTGTAGTAGTGATGGTAGTAGTTGTTGTAGTAGTAGTAGTAGTAGTGGTGGTGGGGGTGGTGGTGGTAGTAGTAGTTGTAGTGGTGGTGGTAGTTGTAGTAGTAGTAGTGATGGTAGTAGTTGTAGTAGTAGTGGTGGTGGTAGTAGTTGTAGTAGTAGTGGTGATAGTAGTTGTAGTAGTAGTAGTGGTGGAAGTAGTTGTAGTAGTAGGGGTGGTAGTAGTTGTAGTAGTAGTGGTAGTGGTTGTAGTAGTGATGGAAGTAGGAGTAGTAGTAGTAGTTGTAGTAGTAGTGGTGGTGGTAGTAGTTACAGTAGTAGGAGTAGTAGTAGTTGTAGTAGTAGTAGTAGTAATGGTGGTGGTTGTAGTAGTAGTAGTGGTAGTAGTAGTTGTAGTAGTTCTGGGCATTGTGCTAGTTGTGTGTGTGTGTTGTGTGTCTCTCTGTGTGTGTATTCAGTGTAGCTTTAATGAGAATCAGAACAATGCAATCAGATGTATGCCTTACCAGCCATAATTATGAGGAATATGCACAGCAGTGCGGATGATAGGTCTGCTCCCTCTCTTTTGCCAGCGCTCTATGCTGACAGATGGTTGTGTCAGTCATAATGGGACAAATCCGATCGCTACCGAATGAAAGGCGTCCCTCCAGCAGAGAGAGAGGGAGAAAGAGAGAGAGAGGTAGAGTGAGGGAGAGAGACAGTCGATGTGTCTGTATTGATGTGTTTACTCAGGGTGAAATTGGCATCCATTAGAGAGAGGATTGTGTGCGTGTATGTGTGTGTCAGGGAGAATTCAGGCTCTAAAATGAAGGCTGCATTAATTCATATTCTGTTACACATGCACAGACACTCTTCTTTTTCATCACGTGTTCACACTGTCTCTTTTTCTAACACATGCACGGCAGGGTGGACTGCGCAGACAGCTTGGCGATGCCGGGGAAGGTGTGTCTCCAGAGTTCCATTGTTCTAGTCGGAGAGAGGAATCTGTGTGGAAAACCTCCTAGATAAAAAGGGGGTGGGGAATGGGTGGATGAAGGAAGAGAAAGGAGGAAAGAGAGCGTTTGTAGGAAGTGGACTAGCCGAGTCCATAAGCCAGCTTCTTTAGAAGGGCATGAGGTGTAGTGTTTATATATTCCTGTACCGTATCTAGGCGGACACGGTGTAGGGAGCTGTCAAGAATATTTTTTCTATATGATATGTACAAGGCAATATTCTGTAATGGTTTTCCCAGTGGCTGAGAAAGAGCTTAAAAATGGATAATGGTGTCAGAATCCTCATAAAATAGAGAGAACAGAGAGGAAGAAACAAGATTGAAAAAAGACTGCACATTCTTCTGCAGCAGGAATGTTTCAGTAAATTATTCATCCCGTCAAGAATCTGTTTCTTATAAGGTCTCTCTTCATTCGTCTCTCTCTTTCTCAATCTCTCTATAAGGTTAAAAGTGCCACAGAACACATGATTTCTAGTTGCACTGGGACTAAAATCTTCTATGACAAGTCTATCCAGCCATCTCTAGCTCTGACACTCAGAGTCTTTTTCTCGCTCTGTTTTGAGAGTCCGCTAGTCTTAAACGATAAAGTGTTTTGTGTAAACAAAGGGTAAATTATTTCCTTTTCTGATTTATTTTTTGTAAGACCAGAATGAACACTCACTTTTGAGCTTACCAGTATTCTATTTTAAGTTTTATTCAGTGCTTCACTTTGATACTTGGAATTCCTTAGAGGCCACAGATCTAAAAAAAATTCCAGAGTCTGCCTTGTATATTATGTGATTTGCGAGTTTGTAAACATCTTCATTCTGAATGTGAATGAGGCGCTTTTGATTGGCGGCTCTTTAGTCTTAATCCGCTAAGAGGGCTCTCTAGAGGCCTAGAATTGGGAGGATGGGGTAAGAGAGAAGGCGTTCAGGGTGTTGACCCACACACTAATGGAAAAGGTCTGCTGAATAATCCCACTTCTGGCACTATTGGACAACAGCTGGGCCCTTGGAAGGCTCAGAACCAAAAAAAAAAGCCCATTTTGGAAATCGGCATTCATACTGGTAGTGTTTGATAGATTGAGCCTTGAGATCCCTACAGACCATTTGTGGGCAGTAACAGACCAGCTCGAGAAAGCACAATCAATGTGTTGCCAGTAAAACTATGTTTACACTTGAGACATTTGGACTGTTTGTAAATGTTTTTACATACTATCAGTTGAAATTACACTGTTTTCTATGTGTTGATGCTTTTTTTATTCTGAAGGTCACCATCCTGTTATCCTTGAAGCAGCTTGCTGTGATAACAAGGCTGTTTCTTTCTATGTCTCCACAGCTGCCAGGATCCCTGAAGAGGAAATTGACTGGGGCCGTTGAGAGTTCTGCATCGCTAAACGGGGTCTCTGACACGTCTATGACCCAGGGAGGTGGCAAGCGACTATGTCTGGAGGATGTCACCCTGGCCATGGGCCCCAGCTACCCTCAGCAGCCCCTGTTCCCTTCTGGGATGAGCAACCAGGGAGGTGTTCTGGAAGCTAATCGACTGAACAGTAACAACAACAGTTTGGGCTCTCCATATTCCGTACCCCCAAATGCTAGTCCTGGATCGACTCCAGGGACTGGGGGAGGTTCAGGTGCTTTGTCAAGTAACTTCAACCCAAACGGGAGTTCAGCCACTCCTTCAGTTGAACAGGAACTGCAGGAGATTTTGGATGAACTTACAAAAAACCCAGATCCTACTTTACCAGAGCTTGACATTGAAAAGATCTTGGGAAAGGAAAGTGATGACCAGGCAAATAGTACTGGGGGGTTTGTCCATCCAGAGGGTAATGGGACCCCCAAAAGATCCCCACAGAGACAGTCACACCTGGAGGCCCACCTCACACAGTCCCCTGGTTTCTCTCAAGCAGGTTCTCCTCAAGTGGGGCAAAGTCCTGCTGGGGCACCATATACTCTACCACATCCTTCTAAACCTGTCCCGTCTCCACTATCTGCATCACCTCTGTCATCATCTTCTTCACAAGGACAGAATCAAGCACGGTCGCCCATGCTTTCAGCTGCCTTGTCAAGGCCTGGGTCCAACTGGCATGAGGTTTCCCGAGCCCAACAGCTTCAACAGATGGCATCAAATAGTAAGCACCATCCTAACAATAGTGCAGGTCCCCCACCTGCACAGTCAGGGTTGTCTGGGTTGAGCCAGCAGGGTACTTCCTGGGCTGGTCCCTCTCCACCCTACCGGCCTGGGGATAAACTCCCTAACTCATCCCCTCATCAGCAGCCCTTTAGCCCAGCAGGTAATATTCAGAGCCCGCAGAGCTCTCTAATCTCAAGCATGGCTCCAGCCCCATCCACAGGACCTTCGCCACCTTACAGGCCAGAAAAGCTAGCCAGCCCAGCAATTGCTCAGCCCCCTTTCAGCCCCCAGAACAGCCTTCTTTCTGGAAATGCCCCACCGGGAGTTTCAGGCACTGCAATCCAAGGCTCTCAGGCAAGTTATCTCCCTGGTGTAGCTCCAACATCAAGTAACACTCGACCATCACCTCCTTACAGACCAGATAAACATCCAAGTCCAGCTGGGCAATGCCAACCAGGGGCACAACCTCCCACCCAAGGACATCTTTTCAACTCACAAAATAGTCAAGCACCTGCAATGTCTAGTCAGTTATTCAAGGCCATCACATCTAACCAGCCACCCAGTAGCCTCAAACTCCTCATGCAGGCACAGGGAAAGCCCTCGCAGCTGCAACTTAACAAGACCACCACAGGTGGGATGGGTCCAGAGCCATACTCCTTCAACAACACCAAGCCACTAAGGCATTTTGACCCTGAACCCTCTGTGGCCAAACTAGGTCCTCTGACTGTGGGAGGATACCGCAATGCTAACATGCAGCCCGCGACGCCCACATCGGCCACAGGACATGGACATCTTTTGCAACAGCGCATGCAAAGGGGGATGCCGGCTGGTGGTATCGTGCCTCACTGCAGAGATGTGAGTACAGTCACTTGTTTTTTACACTGCTCTGTGGAGAGTCAAATATTTTAAAATGTTTTGGGAAATAATATCAGGCAGCTAGTATAAGTTTTGTCACCTTGAAAACTCCTGTGTTTAAAGTAATAAAGTCAAGTAAAGAACCGTCTCTGGCAGTTTATGCAGTTTTCATTATAGCATGCAGGTGACTACAGTTAAAATCCTTCCTCCTTCTAGCCCAGTTTAATGTACCGAGACAAATTAAATGAAGCTATTCTTAGTCTGACTTTCCATAGACTGAAACTTTGTGGCTCTATGATTATATTTACATGACAATGATATAGTCAAAAATAGAAACGTTTTAGCTTGCATTTGAAAAATGTTCATGTTTACATGTTGAATATGCAACAACAATGTGGTGGAATTTTTTTAATCTTGCACTTTGAAATCTGTTTTAAAATGAAGTGTTTTCATACAGTTGATAATGTTGTTGTCATGTTACAAACAGGCAAATTGCATGATAGGTTTCCAGGTAAAAAGTTTTTTCATTATTTACTCACCCGTTATTTATTTCAAACCTGCTTGACTTTCTTTTTTCTGTAAAACATAAAAACAAAAGTATTCTAAAAAAAAAAAACCTGTAACCATTGATATCTGCAGTATTTGTTTTTTTCTGCTATAGATGTGATTGGTTGGTAGTTTTCATCTTTCTTCAAAATATACAGTACATTTTTAAAGGAGCTGTTGACAAGGTATGGGTAAAAATCCAAACAATAAAACATAAAAAAAAGAATGTGAAAATGTGTTATGTCTAATAACAGTGGAATGACACAAGGAGAAATTACTGAAATACTGAAATGTATAATAGTTTATATAAAAGGCTTTTTTTTGCGATGGTAGCTTAAAGACGAGAGTGTACATTTTTAGAGTGTTCTATTGGTCTCATCAATCCGATCTGATCTTTGTTTTGTATTTTCCAGCGGATTTAAGTCAGGTCATTGGCTAGACCATTCTACAGCTTGATTTTCATTTTCTGAAACCATTTGAGAGTTTTCTTGACTGTGTTTTGGATCATCGTCTTGCTCAAATGTCCCCTCTTGTTTCATCTTCATCATTCTGCTAATGTAGATGTTGGACTGAAGCAGCTAATATTCATTTTTCCAATGATGAAGGTCAGAGGGTTGCTGAAGACCTGAGAGATTTCAGCTGCTTTCACTGCCTTTTCTACTCCTCACTTTTTTTTATGTGTCCAATACTTTTTTTTCCCTGCATCATTTCACTTTATTACACATAACTAGTTTTGTTTTCTTTGCCTATATGGATTTCTTTGGTTGTTACCAACATCCGGTGAGAATTTCAAGTCAACAGCACCTTTAGAAATAAGTTTTCTGAGAAAAATGATGACGTGTTCAATACTTATTTTCCCACTTTATTTATAGCAGATCAAATAAGCTCATATAGGTTTGAAACCACAATAGGGTAAGCAAATGGTGAGTTACTTTTTTGGGCAAGCTATCCCTTTTTGTGTGCAGGAAGTAGCTGACTTTTGTTGTAATTTCCTAAGACTGTAAAAATGCTTCAATGCACCAAAAGAAACAAAATAATTATCATTTAAGCAAGACGTCTGGAATTACACCGTTAAAAATCGAAGATACAAGAAGAGAGATTTCTGTGTTTAAATTAGTCCATTGGCTTTGGGTGTTTTTACTTCATACAGGGGTTGATTGAGCTTTTTTCTAAAAGGTGGAGTGGAGTGGGCACCCTGTGGAGTGTACCATGGGAAGGGAGGGGTGTGGGTGTTCCGACTCTGATGTGTGTGTAAGGGGGGCAGTTGGGAAGATCCAAAGGTTAATTGAATGGACAGCTGAAAAGAGAGTGAAGGAATGCAAGGCTTTGAATGTGATTAGCATTCATGCTAAGAAGCTGAACATGTTCAGTCCATCTTAATTGGCAGATAACTGTTCTTTTAGTTGCTTTGTTAGTTTGTGTGATGCCAAGAAAGTTTAGTTTTTGTGTTTTTGCTGGAATGAGAGACATAAGAAAAAGAGAAACATTTTAAAGTTGATTTTATCCTCGTTTTTGCTCTGAAGTGAGAGTGTGCGTATGTTTATTTACATGCTAAAGAGCAAAGGCTTTGTGATTGTGTGTGTTTGTAAATCCACACTAAAGGGAGAAAGACTGAGTGTGTAAACGTGTCTGCCTATAGAGTTTCAAAGTACCGCTGTGCATTCTGTCTCCCTCCGTGGCGGTCTGTTTGAAGACAGAGTCCCCCTCTTTCAGCCCAGTAGTTCTCTTTCATCACACCAATAAAAGATAATGAATTTTAGAGGAGAGGGAGATTGAAGAAGAAAGAGAAAAGGGGGCCAGTTTCTTTAGTGTCTTGGCATGCATGGTTGCAAACTAAAGAGGGACTCAAGCCATCTCTCTCCCCTTAAAACTGATTGCCGTTCTCTCTCTCTCTTTCACAGACACGCACACACACACACGCACACACACAATATAAGCCAGTTTTTATTCAGTTTAACTTAAAAAAATTTAATAAATAAAAAGGAAAACATTTAAAATCAATATAAAAGAAACCACTTTTGTGGATTTGGTAAAACTGTGAGATGAACCGTTTTCATCAGACTGTTATGACGCATTTAACAGTCATCATAATCTTCAATCCTTAAACGTTTTTAAATATGTAATTTTTTTTTAATACTTAAAAACATTTATAAGCATTTATGAATGTATTATATCATCTTTCTGTTATATTACAATGAATGAATTACCGCTTATGCAAATTGTTTCTTATGCAGCGTCTATGGGACAGGACAGTAAATTTGACGTTAATCTGTCCTCTGGGTACTTTTCTGGGTACTGGGTATTTCAGCGAATAGGATTTTAAAAATATTTGTTGTACTCTCCTAATCACTGTGCTCTAAGTTTACCCAACTATGACGATTACTGCTGCTCAGAAACCCAGAAAGTTTACATGTAAAAGGGTCCCTTAATTGTACTGGAAACATGGTTCTATATATGATAAAAATAATAGGCTACAATTGTAAACAAGTAACTCAAAGCTAATTTTACAGTCATTTGTAATAAATACCGAGAAATGTTTTGTTTTTGTCAGAAAATGCAGATATTGTCATATTTCTGCAAAAGCATAGCTGAAATTTAAAGCTGCTTAGTTCCAGAAGAATACCTGTGCTCTTACTAGTAGTGAAACCTTAATCTTAGTGAAAATTAAGTGTTGCATTTTTGTAGCTGTGTTAGGTGGGCTTATTGGTTTTTATTATGAACATGTAGGGCTTAGCGCTCCTTGAAGTGCACAAACTAGCAGGAAACAAAAAAGTGTGATCGTTATCAAGACTCATGATTCACAAGAAGTCTACGAGAACGTAAGTGAGGTATTTTCCCAGCAGGAGCAGCTTTCTGGTAGTTGTTGACTCAAATGGGGATTCCCTCCTCCTACAGAACACCTCTCTCCTCTCTCTGTCATGCTTACAGTTTGTGGAGGAAGTCTGTTTGTCTGTGTGTGAGCTCAAAAGCAGAAGTGAGATTGCATTTTGTTTGCAACCTCTCCCACTCTCCTCAATTAGATAAGTGGGGAAGAAAACAAAACTTAGTTTATTGTAAAAAGCCTAGAACTGATGCCTGAATGTAAATGTCTAAGTGAGATTTTAGAACAAACACTTTTTTTGTCATTTTGCAGTCAGTTCTAGTTATCTAGACATAAAAACAGCCTTTTATTCTTCTCTGGACGTGCCTTTTTGACATCGGTGACAAATTCTTTGTTTTACTCTGTCTCTTTGTGCTTCTTTTTTTCTCCCTTTTGCTGTCCTCCGCGCCTCGGTGTGACAGATTGGATAACCCTAGAGGTGTGTGTGGTGTGTGTGTGTGTGTGTGTGTGTGTGTGTGTGTGTGTGTGTGTGTGTGTGTGTGTGTGTGTGTGTGTGTGTGTGTGTGTGTGTGTGTGTGTGTGTGTGTGTGTGTGTGTGTGTGTGTGTGTGTGTGTGTGTGTGTGTGTGTGTGTGTGTGTGTGTGTGAGAGAGAGAGAGAGAGAGAGAGAGAGATGTTCAACTGCCCTCACAGCTGCAGTGAACAAGATTTTTTTTTATCCCGTCTACTTTACCACATGTACCGAACACACACACACAGAGACTCTCTTCCACAGCCTACAGGCTATAAACATGCCTAATGTGTGTCTGTGGTGTGTGTTTGTGTGCTGCGTCTATCCACCTCTGTGTGCTGTAAGTGGTTGTTGGAGAACCCCAGGTATGGCTTAAAGCTGACTGGTTTATATGACTGGTGTCATTTGTGATGTCGTTTCTCTAGTGTCAGGTTGATGTTAAAGTGAATCTGAGGTCAGTAAAATCACTGAGTGTTGTTAAAGTTTAACAGGAGAGCATTCTGGAGAGCAGTTCTGTCTCTGCTTACAGCAATTTTGATGTCTTCAAAAAGTTCTAAGGAGAAATTAAAAAAGAAATGAGTGATCGGTTGTTGGTAATCAGTTCAGAAGAATTTAATAGCAAATGTTGAGACTTGTTTCATGAACAGTTCATGTGGAGATTTTTCATCACAGATCTTTATATTTAGTGGCCTTAACTATGTGCTTACACTGAAATTAATCATTCGTTACAGTGAACTTATTGATTAAATACATGTTTTTACATTGTTCTTGATTCATTATCTCTGTGTAATTACACTGTAATTAATTTATGTTATTACATTTGTAATTACACTGTTGACCATTCCTTACACCTTAACCCTCCTGTAAATCCACCCATACCACTAAACCTGTCCTTAACCCTACCCGTATCCCACTTCAAGAGCACCACACAAGAGTTCTGCAATACATTATGAACACAGTAAGTATTTATTTTCGCTGTAAGTGAATAGTAGATAGGGCTACTTATATAAAGTGGGACCCTGTTTTCTTGTACATGTTTGCACTACATCAGGTTTTTGTGTTGTCAAGTAAAAGTGTTCATATTGAAGCCTACGTGAAAATGCACAGTTAAATATTTAAAGGATCATTAAATAAACAGCTTTTAAAGAAAATATTCAGCACATTTAAATCGTTAGTTTGACGTCACAAAAACCAAACCTGTATGATTTTAGTCGATTTTTATAGCTGTGTGTGTGTGTGTTGGTGTGTGTGTGTGTGTGTGTGTGTGTGTGTGTGTGTGTGTGTGTGTGTGTGTGTGTGTGTGTGTGTGTGTGTGTATAGGGCTGCACAATATAATGTGTCAGCCTCGATATCGCAATGTGTCTATCCTCAATAGTCACATTGCAAAGATATGCAATGTTGAGTTGACTTTGCAGTGTAATTCTAATATTTACTTATACAAAACCATAATGCATGCACTGTTTATTTCACTTTCATCTTTGCTTTGTTGCGTACATCTATGCTTGTAGTTAGTTTTTTTTTTTTACATGTTATGCACCATCCACTCCCCTACAGAATCATCCCAGTCAATCAAAAATAATACATACAGGAACACTTTAGGGATCATTTCTCACTATTAGCTAGTTGCTTATGAGCATTCATGTTATTGAGATATTGGCTGCTTATTAGTACTTATTAATCGCATGTTCTGAATGATCTTATTCTACATCCCTTATTCAACCTACCCAATACCTAAACTACCTTAATAACTAATAAGAAGCAAATTAGAAGTTGAAATGGTTTGCTAAGAACTGAACCTTAAAATAAAAGTGTGACCAAAAATTCTTTCCATGTATAACAATGTATTTCACAAAATATAATCGCAGAAAAAATAAATATCGCAATGTCAAAAGTTTCGATTATCGTGCAGCCCTAATATACATGCTATCATGGTGTTTATCAGTCCCTCTAGAATTTTGCAAGAACTTTTTTTATACTTTTTTTTTTTGCATCCAGAAATGACAGACTGTGACTGATATTCTCAAAACTTTCAGCATTATTTACTTTAATTCTTGTGTTTTGCTGTGAAATAGCAATAGTCTTTTCAGTGGACCATTTGAACCCTTTGACTCACAAAATCCATAGATGGACTGATTTATTGATGTGGAGAATTTTATTTCAAATGTTCAGTTTTTATCTATTACTTAATATTTTAATTAATTCAATTATAATTCTGTTAAAATATTTCTTCCTAAAGCAGTGTTGCAATGTTTGATGCTTTTCACATTACCACAATATGTCTAAATAATTACACTTTCTATCGGGGGTGGTTTATGATTAATTACTTTTTTAGGTGACATTTAAAATCTGAGAAATTGTATTTCTTTTTAGCTTAAATTCAGTTAGCCACAAAGCATTTTAATAGTCTTTGTAATCAATAACACTGATTTGCACTCTGCCCTCTATATGTATGCATGCATGTATGTATTGCTCTCATCTCTCTCTTGTTTGTGTGTGTATGTGTGTTCATGTCCTTCCTTCAAGGCTGAAATGATTGGGGGGGGGGGCTACATACACAGGAGAAAATATTTCATGCCAGCACCACACACACACACACACAGCGGTCTTCCCAGCAGGGTGTGGAGAGTCTAACCTTGTTTTGCGCCTCTCTTCTGCTTGGGCACATTCACTGATTTTAACCATTTTTAAAAGCTCTAAGTGGGTCAGCTGTACATAAATGTGTCTGAGAGAAATACCGAGACAGACAGACAAAGGAAGAGCCGGTCACTGCTATCACTACAGCACACTTTATCTATAGGGGTTTGTGCCATGTGTTTGGTTATTTGTAGTTTACATCACATATGATTTTATACATAAAAAAAGATTACTGCTTGTTCATGCAAGAGTGTATGGGTGTTTCCCAGTACTGGGTTGTGGCTGGAAGGGCATCTGCTGCATAAAACATATGGTGTATAAGTTGGTGGTTTATTCTGCTGTGACAACCCCTGATAAATAAAGGAACTAAGCCGAAGGAAAATAAATGAATGAATAAATAGTATTATTATAAATATTTATTTTTTTATAAGATTTTAAGTTTCCAGGGATATAATTGTCCATACAATATGTCTTTATTATTATTATTATTATTATTATTGTTATTATTATAATTATTATTATTATTATTATATAATAATAATAATTATTATTATTATTATTATTATTTGGTGTACATGCAAACTATTTTTTTCTATTTTAGCATAAGCCAATTAATGGGATCAGCGATGCATATTAGTTCCTATTTTCCCAATTTTGGCTATATGATATTTCCATCTTTCCTTCTATCTTTCTCAATTTTTCTTTCTTTCTTCTTTGTAGTATGTACTGTATACCAAAATATCAGTGCTTTTAAGAACAACCGTCTTCATCAAGGCAGGTCATTTGACCCCTAAATGTTTATTTATGAGCCCAAAATAATATTGTTTTATTATATGATTTCCTTTTAAGTCTGAAATCCTGATGCGTCAACTCAACTTACAGCCCAGCCTTTTGCTGAAGAGTTCACGTTAAGGACACAAATGATATCTTGATTTATTGTAATGAAACTGACAAGGAGGTCTAAGACTAAATGCCTCCTTTAATTTTATTCGGTGTGTGCAAGAAAGAAGCCTTGTTGTGTCAGCTTCTGTGCTTTGTGCCCAGAGGAGACGCAGAGAAAAAGAGAGACGGAGATAGAGAGGACATTCAGCAAACCATCAGTATTTTATTAAGAGACGAGACTCTTTCCACACACACATACACACATGCATATTCCTGCTTTCATACTCGCATTTCCAGCTGCCAGAAACTACAGACGCGCTCTCATTCAATGTCAAACACATTTACCTTTCCTCTCTGATACTTTGTTTTGTGAGTGTGTGTGTGTGTGTGTGAATGTGTTATGTTGCTGTTTTAGCAAGAAGAGGCTACGATTAAATCCATCTGCACCAAATGCTCTCTCTCTGTCTGTTCAAAGGCAGCTCATGTTTAATTCTGTCGTTTTTTCATCTTACTGCAAGAGGAAAGAGGAGGGGGGCGGATGCTGGAGAGAGAAAGGAGAGGGAGGGAGACTTTTGAAATCTTTTATTTACAATTTACAAACAAAAACCAATATTTGACACAAAACGTTGCTTGTGTAAAGATTTAACTTATCTGCATGTACATATTAAAGGGATAATTCACACATGAATAAAAATATACTCATCCTCAAGTGGTTCTGAAGCTTTATGAGTGTCTTTCTCCTGCTGAACACAAAAGAAGATATTTTGAAGAAAGCTGACAGCCTGTAACTTCCATAGTAGTAAAAACAAATAGTTTTGTAAATTACAGGTTTCAGCTTTCGTCAAAGTATCTTCTTTTGTGTTCAGCAGGAGACAGAAAATCAAGTAAAGGGTGAGTAAATGATGGCAGAATTTTCAGTTTTGGATAAACTATCGTAACTATACTTACATTCATCATTCATTTTCCTTCAGCTTAGTTTCTTATTTATCAGACGTCAACACAGTGAAATGAACCGCCAGCTATTCCAGCATATGTTTTACACTGCGGATGTTCTTCCAGCTGCAACATCCATACACTCTCACATTCTCACACACATACACACACACACACACACTCACACACACACACACTCGACCAATTTAGTTAAACATTCACATGCAAATAAAATTGATACATTATATGAAAACCTCTGTCATCACTAGGATGAAAATAAATATTAATTCAGAAATTATTAGAATTCTGAGATATTAATTCATAAAACGTGTATTTTAAAACTAATCCACTACTTTCCAAGACCCTAAACATATATTTTATTAAGGACAAAGGATCAGTTCCTCCATTTTACAGCTTGTTTTAATCAGACAAGTTGGTATTTTTGGCTTTGACAAATAGACAGTTAATCTTATTTTTGTTTGATGTTTGTTCCTAAAAAAAAAAAAGGTATTTAAAAAATCTTACCATGTCAGTAATTTATTTTAATCTTGTACAACCAATAAAAACATGCAAAGCATGTGGTTTTATGAAATACCGCAAAAAGAACATTTTAACTTTTGCAAAAGATCTAAATTATCTAATTTCTAAATTTTGATCTAGATTTGAGAGAAAAAAATGTAAATGTTTACATTTTTTAACTGTACATAATTTTATACTATTTTCTACTAAAAGCAAAGTCTGCATGAACCAGAAGTTGCTGAGACTTTTATTTCAGTATGTTGATGTACTTCCAACTAAAATAGAGGCTGTTTCTCAATTCCAAGAATTCAGAGAACGAACTTGCGTTCTCATGAAGACCGTTCTTGCCGGGTTACCGAACGAACTCGGGAGACACAGAACACGTCCTGTGAGAAATGAGCCGTTTAAAAGTGTCTTAAAAAATATCTAGTTAAATATTATTTACTGTTATCATGGCAAAGATAAAACAAATCAGTTATTAGAAATGAGATTTTAAAACTATTATGTTTAGAAATGTGTTGAAAAAAATCTTCTCTCTGTTAAACAGAAATTGGGGGAAAAATAAACAGGGGGCTAATAATTATGACTTCAACTGTATACAACATGCACAAAACAACTACAAATTAAAAAATTAACTTTGCACAATACAAATAAAACAGATGTTAATATGAATTTTTGCAAATAAACACCCTTAATGTGTTTATGCATTTAATACGATTTTTATGTTAATGTTTACTTTCACCTTTTTATTTAGGTAAATTCCTGAGATAAACAAGTTATATCTCTGAACTTTAATAATAAACAGGTACAGAATACTGCACATCCCACCTTCTTTATTCAGCCGCAATGACTTCTGGGACTTCTTGAGTGAGTTTTGCGCTCAAGCCTGCATCCACACGTCCTCAATATTAGGAACACATTCGGTAACTTTCACACATCCTCCATTCTTTGGGCCTCAACTTTAATGTTGATGGTTAATGAGGACGTTACACAAGAACACAAGGACACAAGAATGCTGAAGAATGCATATTGAGAAACAGACAGAATAATGAGTATGGGCGGGGCTTTCTTGCACATCACTCCTTCGTAACAAACTAATATGAGGGGGTTAAGAGTATTGTAGCTAAAGCTGTCAAACTGACGTCAACAGAGAAGGACCGCCACTCCAAACATGGAAGCAAATGGTCAGAATTTGATTGAAGATTACAAAAACAAATATTATTTTGCAGTGGATTGACTTAAATTAATTGTTCAGCTTAATAATAACAATGTGCGCTAGCAAAATAAACATTGCAAGGTTTGATTTCACACAGACTTTAACAAACATACACTTGCAAGTATAATTCCTCCTTTATCTTCAACAGAGCATTCACTCTCAGAAATAGGGGCACGAGAGCCGTCACTGGGGTGGTACCCTTTCAAAAGATATGTAACAGTACCTAAAATTTCAAGTGGTACACTTTTGGGCCTTTTAGGTACTACTTTGTACACTTGAGGTATTAATAAGGACTCTTCAGTTGCAAATGTGTTCCTTTTGAAATGGTACCACTCCAGTGACAGCTCTTGTACCTTTATTTCTGAGAGTTTAGCATTCCTTTAGAATTCCACACATTTTATACTTCAGTTTTTTTTAATTAAATAAAAAATCTTGCTTTAATTAAACTCTTAAATACTTGTACCACATCTCAACCAACTTCAGCCTCTATTCCTTCTTTTCAGATAAAGTCATGTTTTTGCTTTTGAGAGCGAGAGAAAGAGAGAGAGTCAGTGTACAGACATTGAGAGAGTCTGACTCCAGACATGAGAATGAGGCAGACATACAGAAAAAGCAGAGTGTGTGTGAGCAGTCCTGAGAAAAAGAGAGTAAGTCAGTTTAGTGGTAAAAAAAAAAAAGCGAGAGAGAGAGAGAGAGGGGAGGGAGGAGAAAGTGGAGGCGGAAAAGGAGAGACAGACAGACAGGAGGCAGACGGAGTGAGACAGTCTTGGCGACTGAGTTCTGGGAGCTGCTTTACAGACACACACACACACACACACATGCTCTAAAAGTATCTGAGTTATATACACATTCTCTAAAAAATCCTCCTACACAAGAGCTCTGATTGTTTAATATCAGTGGACTAGCTCAGATTTATTCAGCGCTGAGGCCAAACAGACTCTCACATGTACTTGTTAGTCTATTTCTTACATTTAGGATATGCTGTATTGATATGTTGAAGCAAATTATGTTTATATTAAAGAAAGGCAGTATGAGCATGCATTTAGTGGTGTTAACAGATATATTGGATCATATAGTTGATTTGCTAGGATTGCAAAAGAAGCTTGAACATATTAGACACCACATAATAAAAAAATAACATAAATCAAATCATAGTTATGATGTAAAAGTCTAAATTGTCTGAAAATCCTGAGATAAAAAGATCAGAATTTACAGATTAAGTTATAATTTCAACATTTAATGTCTTTTATTTTCTCTCAGAACTGTGACTTTTAACTTTTATATCTTCTGATTTATCTCAGAGTATGATTTAGTAGCTGATCATTTAGACTTCTTATATGAAAAATTATGAGAAAGTTGTATTTATAACAAAAAATAACTAATTAATAATTGACCACCAAAAAAGTCTAAATGAAGCCATTGAAAATGTGAAATAATTTAACAATTAATACTTAGCCTATTGTAATTGTGACATTTTTTTAAAACTTGTTAGCTCATAATTTCTTTGTTTGTGTTGGTTTGTTTTATTGTAAGGACAACCTTTACTCTTAAATAATAATTAAGTATGACATACAATTTCAACAATTATATTTGACGTGACTATGATTTACAAAAGAATTTTTTTTATGTGGCATAAATGTTCAAATAGATTACTTTTTATGTGCCCTTTGTACAAGTTACCACAAGAAAGTAAAACATTCACTTATTGACCAACCTGTTACAAGCTAATCATTGTTCATTACCAACAATTGTTTTTATTATTATCCTCAGTTTCTTTTGAATGACTATAAATCTACTGGTTTCAACACATCTGAATTAACGATGCCTCATTCAGGCCAATTTTGTCGCAAATTCTGTTTAATTCACCTCCAAAATAGCGACCCACTAAGTAACGGGTGTTTTCATTCAGTAGTTCTAGCCAATCAGCTTCTAATTTACATCCTGTACTTGATTTCTATTGGCTTGTAAAAGCAGGCAAAGCCTAATACCAATGGATACAAGTGAATGAAAGCTACAAGGCTCAAAGTAATTCATGAAAGAAGCACCAATGTGTTTCACTCCGTATTGGTGTCATACTGTAAATTCCTGTTTAGGCTATAATTCTCAGCTGGAGTAGTTAAACTGCTCTCTTTGTATATCCAGCATGGGTTTATACAAACTAGGCTACTCGAGCAGCCGCGGGTATGATGACTTTTGGATTTGGTCGGACACTGTGTTTGTGTTACAGCGGCTTATATAAATGTCAGATTGAGTCTAACATGACATGAAGCCGTGTGTTGACAGTGATGACTGGCTGTTTGACAGCTCTGGTGTATTTGCTTGCCAGAGACCGTACATGTACGTATATAGATTGTGTTTGTGTGTCTTCATGTCAAGTAAATTTATTTTTAATAGAGACCATGCTGGCTTTATTTTATGTCTGTTCCTCTATATTCAAATTTTTCTCGATTATATATTTGTTATTACACAGCTATTTGATACATAAATAAATAATCATGCACTAAATTTATATAGATGAGCTGTGTGTTATTCACCATTGCTATTGGCTTACAGTGATTCGACTGACCAATCAGAATCAAGTATTGATTTGAGGTGTGTATTAATGAGTGATACATTCAGTGTAAAAATGCTGGGTTCCACACAATTTGTTTGTGTTGAGACAAAATAAAGAAATGAAGTTAACACGTGACCCGCGGATTAAAAACTTTTAGGTTTTAGGTAGAACTTGTAGGTTGCCTCCCGCGTCATTCAAATCACGTGTATAAAACCATTTTGCTTTTCTTGTAAAATATAATGACGGAAAAAGTTATGGTGGGAAATAAACGCTTTCTTAGGTTATTAATTAAAGGAGTTTTCTGTTGTCGGCGTAATAGCCTAGTGGTTGGCGTGCTGACATATGGTGCAGTAGCACATCAGGGCATCCCGAGTTCAAATGCCGGCTCGAGGACATTTCCCTGATCCTTTATTAAACTGGGGTCACCATAGCGGAATGAACCCTCAACTTATCCAGCACGTTTTTTAAGCAACGTATGCCCTTCCAGCCGCAACCCATCACTGTGAAAAACCTGTGCAATATGAATGATAAATGATAATGACTTGTAAATGTTTATTAATCCTTTGAACCGCTGCATTCAAATCTGTGTTTGATTGAGAGATTCAGTTTTTATACTTATTCAGTTAGTTAAATATCACAGAAGTACTGGGAGAACAGTTTATAGTTCAGATATAAACACTGATGTTTATGGTAAAGATTTAATTCGCAGTTTATTGGAACTTGACGCAGTTGAATGTTGTAGTAATTACATTACAACCAATGGGTGGCAACAAACAACCATCAAAATTATGTTACTGAATAGGTTTTCAAAAGTGATGCACCTATAATGAAACATAAAGTATTATACGTGAATTGTTAAATCATTAATTGAAAATAAATATATGTAATGTTGTACAAGATGTTAGATTTCTATATTTAGCATCATAAGCAACAGTAGCAAAGATCATTTTTCATATTGAATTTTTTCCTTTTTTTCAGTTGGTTCTTTCTTGATTTTTATTTGTATTAAAATTACAGGTACTAAGTTCTGTTTGTTAAAACCAATGGTTTTTGCAGTAATATTTTTGGATAAATGGAAAGCAAATTACATTTGTCTCCTCCCTTTTTTTGCTGATCTGAAAAATGGTCAGATTTGTGATCCGTTACACCACTAAATAGTTTATTTGATTTAATCATTGTAATTTCATTGATCATTGTACATTTTTGTCCAATTTAGCAACCTTCACCAGGAACTCCTTGGATTTGCATGGAGTAAATCTGGACATTAGTTTCTGGGCAATAATTGCAAAAGCAATTTTTTGGACTTTGGGGAAAACCAGAGCACCCAGAGGAAACCCACGCGAACACCGGGAGGACATTCACAGAACATTCACACAAAAATGCCAACTGGGCGAGCCGGGACTTGACCCAGTGACCGTCTTGCTGTGAAATGACAATTCTAACCACTAAGCCACCGTGCCGCCCTATTTGACCTAATTAACTTGCTTAATTAGGTAAACTTTGCAAGTTGGGGTAATTAACCATGTCTTTGGGCAACTGTGGTTTATATAACCAATTGAAAAAATTTATATTTTTTAAATGGGCTGAGGCAGCACGGTGGCGCAGTGGGAAGCACGTTCACCTCACAGCAAGAAGATCGCTGGTTCGAGCCTCGCCTGGGTCACTTGGCATTTCTGTGTGGAGTTTCAACATGGGGTATAGGTCAATTGGGTTGGCTAAATTGTCCATAGAGTGTGTGAATGGGTGTGTGTGTGGACATTTCCCAGTGGTGGGTTGCAGCTAGAAGCCCATCCACTGCTTAAAACATATGCTGGATAAGTTGGAGGTTCATTCCGCTGTGGCGACCACGGATTAATAAAGGGACTAAGCCAAAAAAGAAAATGAATGAATGACAGAATGGGCTTATAATACAAATATTTTTTAAATTATTAAGAATTTTAATTATGAATAAATAAACAGGTGAAAACTGACAAACTAAATGAAATACAGATTTGTCCTGGAAATAGATAAATAATACCGTGAAAAATGTCTTGCTTCGTTAAACATAACTTTAGAAATGTCATCCGTAGTTTATAGAACAAAACAAAAATAGCATTTTTACTTAAACTATCAACTTTAAAACTCATAACTATAAACTATAAATATTAATTTACATTGTTAAACATTTTAGTCTTAGTTAATACTAAGATGAAGGACCATGTGTTCAAATGTAGTGACACTGAGAGACATTACTTTAACCATGAAAGAAAGAAAATGTTACCCGGACTGCATTAAACAGTACGGGTTCAGTAGACAAACATACTTCATTCTTTTAGTAAATTATTGGCTGGAGAGACCATAAAAGTCAAAGGTTCAGAGTGCCATCAAAGTTCAAGAGGCCTTTAGAAACCCAAACACTCAGAAAAAAGCAAAACACACACAAGCCTATTGTAAATCTGACCAGAACGTATTACATCAAATCATCTGTGCATAACTTTTTAAAGTTGGATGGCTTTTGTGCAGTTTTGTGTGACGATAAACAATTTAGGGTGTTTGTTGTGTCGTCGCTCTCTGGTTTAATGTAAAATCTGAGCCTGGAGCCAAAGCAGTTGAGAAGCAGTGATCTAGACAGCAGCTCTTGCTGATTCAGTCTTTTCTCCTCTCAGTGCCTTCCTGCTCCTGTTTGGGTGTGTTTCTCTCTCTCACACACACACTCTCTCTCTCTTCTACCATTCATTCTGTCTGACATGCAGTCGTTTGTTGTTGTCTTTTCCTCGCCTTCTTCCAGACACCCTGTGGAGAGAGTGATGAAGGAGAATACAGGAGAATACAGAAGAGGCAAAAAATGACAAGGAGGGAGGAGGGAAAAAAGAGGGTGATGGCGTTAAACTAGCGCTGAGCATTTCAGCCTTTGTTCTACTTTTATGTTAAGCGGGAACGAAAAATTCTGTGGTGCGGTTAGAGAATTACCAGATCTGAGACCGATTTGGCCATTTAAATGCGCGCTGTAGCTTTAATAAGCATGTTGTCTTGCGCGGGTTAAAGATATCAGTCAGTCTGTTTCTTTATAATTGATGTCTTTCTCCCGCGTCCTCTTCTCTGAGGCTTCCCCATCCATCTAATATGGCTTAATAACAGTGCACTCCCAGCCATGATTATGTTATTCACAAAGCATCAATGAAAGTAGGATCATTTACTACTGGTATGTTTAAGTGGCTTATATTAGAGTATCATATCATGGTGGAGAATTGGGTATGCTAAAGTATAGCTTTCTTCTAAACAAAAAAAGCAATTTCATGGTGTTTTTGAAGTAGCTGGGAGTTTAAAATTGTTTTTTCAACCATGCAAAAGAGTAATGGAAAGTCATGGAAATGTCTGAAGTGAAAATGCATTTTGTAGTTGCGCTCGGGTTTAAATATTTAATCAGCCGAATATTGCTCTTCTGTAGAGTAAAACACACTTGCATGGTGGTGTCTGAACATTATAAATCATTGCTTTGAGTCACTCTTTTGAATGATTCAGTCAAACTGGTTCACAAGTTGGTATTGATGATTCATTAGCAAGTCTGTCTAAATGTTTTTTTTTCTTTGATATTTTACATCTAAAAAGCACAGATGACTGAAAGAGTCATGTTAAATCTACTGGTCACTGGTTCATCACAGAATGAATATTCAGTCATCATTTACTCATACTTGTGCTGTTTCAATCTTCACAACACTGATGAACATACAGTATTCTTAATCAAAAATGGACAGATCTCTGTTTGATGCACTGAAAAAAAGTTACATTTTCTTTAAGGCGGCATGTAATATTTGAATATACCTAGGCATAGCTAAATAATAAGTGTTCAGTAAATAGAAATGACCTACCATGAGCCTCAAGCACAATTGTTTTTCATTTGCATGTAAATTTTGCATGAAAAACAGGCCAATCGTGACACAACTTCAACTCTGATGATCCACATGGATCAATTATCTTCATATATAATATATATAATTATAATATGCCCCACACATACACACACACACACACACACACACACACACACACACACACACACACACACACACAGGCACACAACATTGATGTTATCCACAACATTTCCCAGTGACATTACAACTGATCATTTATTTCAAGGGATGCTAGAGAAAAGCTAATTTCTCCCTTTAAGTATGATACTTAAGTGGAGATATTGCCTTAACTAAGGGAATAAATGGAAGATGTTGGATATAATTCCTTAACCATGTCTCTTATTACCATTTAATGTGGACATGCAATGATCGGAAGCAGCTTATAAAACATAATAATAGATAAAGCAGAAAAATATTGCTAAGAAAAATCACTAACAAAGCAATTTGGAAACATGTCTTATCTCTCAATGATGTTTAAAGGGCATATTTGATGCATAAGAAGTTAAAATGCACACATATATATCCATTCATTTTTTAATGAAAGGAAAAAGGCCTATAAACTACTTTTATTTAAATGTTTATTACAATAAGTGTATTACGATAAGTTATATTATTAAATATTTAAGTTAAAAATAGACATTTTTTATTTCTGTAATATGTCCAGCCAGGTTTTAATGAACTTGCAATATTGTTAAAAACACAGAACTTTCCGTTCAAGAAATTGGACAGATTATCGAGTACAGATCGAGTGATGAAATGTGATTATCAGCCGATACTGATCTCTGGCAGATCGATCGGAGCATTCCTGTTCATTTCCTATTTCCTATTAAGTTTATCTAAGCTTGTTTTGAACATAGTATGTATGTGGGACTCTTAATTTGAAAAAGAGAGAGACGGGGTGACTTGTAGTGATGGGAAGTTCGGATCATTTTACTGACTCTGACCTTTGAGTCTCGTTCATTAAGACGAACAAATCTTTTTTCTTTTAATTTCATTAATTTTGTTTAATTTGCCAAAACATTAATATGTTACGAGATGCTTCCAAACACATCTACAACTAGCCCAAATGTTAATAATACTACAAACAAGTCATAACTAAAATGCTACTATACAATGCAATGCTACTAAGAAAGAGAAAATAATGCTTCTCTGGTGTTTTATCAATGCTTAGCTCCGCTTACCTCTTCTGGCATGTCTTCAATTTAAGTTGTTCGTTCACCTGACACTGACAGTCCCATATAAGCCTAACCAATGCACACAGACTGAGCCAAAACACCCATGATTAGTTCACATAAAAGATTCGCTCAAATGAGCAAATCGTTTAAGAACGACCCATCAATAGTGTCTAGAACGGAGCAGTTCTGTGAAGCAGGCAGTCATGTATGATCATGGAGTGTTAACAGCTCATCAGAATGCAAAATACATGATATGCAGATTATTCGTTTATTCTGCACCACCCTAAAGAGGCTTAAGTACAGAGTCCCCGTAAGCATGCAATACGTATGGCGCGCACACACATAATGCGTTTTTCATGCTCACTCAATATATATGTCTATGTCGTGTGCACATGATTCTTATGTTGTGCGCACTCAAAAGTCTTCATTTTTATTTTTTTTGCACGTCACTTTAGGACAGGGGTGTCCAAACTCGGTCCTGGAGGGCCGGTGTCCTGCAAAGTTTGCAATTTTTTCAACAAAATTCCAATCCCATTTAGACACACCTGAACCAGCTAATCAAGCACTTTCTAAGTGTACTAAAAACTTCCAGGCAGGTGTGTTGAAGTAAGTTAGGCTAAACTATGAGGGACACCGGCCCTCCAGGACTGAGTTTAGGCACCTTTGATTTAGGGGCTCCATACACAAGGTCTGTTTAAATCTAACTTTTGTTGGTTCAATGTGTATATTGTGAAATTTTTCTGCGTATGTTTGTAATGAGGCAACAAATACATGTAAACTACTGAGTGTAAGTAAGTATTTAATACATGTTTATGCATCGTGTCATATAACTCAACTCTAAAAATATATATATTTTACTTATTTATTTTTTAAATGTGTGATAAGAAATCTCTCAGATTTAAACACTTGTTTAATTTGTTCTTGAAAGATGAACACATCTTACGGGTTTGAAACAACATCAGATTAAGTAAATGATGAAATTGGTCTCATCTAACACTTTAACTCAAGCAGATTGTTGCCGTTTGAAAGATTTGCATCGCAGAAAATAAATGCTGTGATTTATTGCACCTATTCAAACAACACTTGCACTCATCCAGATGTCCTCTTCACAACTCGAAATGATTCTAACAGGCATATTGTGGAGCTCAAGAGTGAATTCCTTCATATTGTGCAATGCTTAAGGTTCAGACATAACACTGTGGTTTATTTTGTGAAATCTCCTCAGCTAATGCCGCAAGTCTAAGACACACCCGATGCTTTGCTCCCATTGGCTGAGGAGCGCACTTAGGGGTGTGGCTACGGTCTACTAATCTACCAAGTTGACCACTAGTAGACATTACGCCTGCATATGTGTTTGTTCCTGTCGCTTACACATGTATGCATGTGTTTGTAAGAGAGAAAGAAAGCCCACAGGATGGTTGGTTTGTGTCTGTGGGGAGACTAAAAAACTTCTCTTTGGCTTGACCTGTGTGGAAATGTTCATTATACATTGTATGGGTGAAACGAGAAAGCTTTGTGCTTGTAGATACATGAACCTAACATTTCAGCTGCCAGCATTAGACAATTTACCTTTACAAAAAATGTCTGAATGTTTGCATTTATTTTCCTTTGAAAGAAAAGTCTTGTGTTTATTTGATCAAAACACACAATAAAAGCAGTAATATAATTACAATTAGTGTTGTTAATGAGGCTCTATATCCAGTGTCACTGGAGTCATGATGTAGACGGTCTCTAAATAAGTAGAATTTCATATTTCTCATGTCAATTTTATTTATCATTAGCCACAGAAGACAGTATAAGAAATATGAACTTTATTACCATATTTTAATGCCTAGCAATTTTTTACACCCCCAAGACGATCTCACGGCAATTCGTAACTTTTTGATTTAGTGGCTAGTTCTAATGAATTCCGACCATGGTAAGATTCAGCATGAAGTCGCATGAATTTGTTCCCTTAAGCGCCCTTAAGTGTAATTGTATTGTTTACAATTGTTGACGTATATTTTTAGATTATTGACCTTATTCTAAAATGCGGAAGTGCGCCTGTTTTCGCGATTGTCTTAGAACTTCCGTTTCAGTCGCCTACGGGAGAAATGACTAGGAATAATAAACGGCAAAAAACGGTCAAACTACTTGCTCTACAAACAAATGTTTGCATGACTATACAGACCAAGTAGAATAATATAACAAGGAAATATCCGTTTGCAACATCAAACGGCGAAACAAGCTGTTTTTAATGTCTAAAAATGAATGGAAGTGAATGAGACCGGAAGTCTCGTGCCAAAAAGATTCAAATGGCAGCGCCCGCTCGTCTGCAGAGAATAAGGTCAATAACATATGTGTAATTGTATTTATTTTCATTTCTTTTTAAAATTCTACTTTTTGTATTAATTTTATATGTTAGGCACCTAGGGTTTGAGAATAACGCTATTACGATTCTCTGTATGTCCTGTACATGTGGAGACAATAATGCTGACTTTGACTTTTGACTTTGATCTCATTCTCATTTAGAACGATTTGCTCATCCCCCAATGACGGTTGGATTTAGGGGCGGGGTTGGGTGCCACACCTTCTTTTTAAAGTTGTACATTTTCATATGACTGAACTGGTGCGGGTGGCACAGTGGGTAACGATCTTGCCTCACAGCAAGAAGGTCGCTGGTTCGAGCCTCAGCTGGGTCAATTGGCATTTCTGTGTGCAGTTTGCATGTTTTCCTCGTGTTCGTGTGGGTTTTGCGTGCTCCAGTTTCCCCCACAAGTCCAAAGACATGCGGCACAGGTGAATTGGGTAGGCTAAATTCTTCGTAGGTTATATGTGTGAATGAGAATGTATGGGTGTTTTCCAGTGATGGGTTGCAGCTGGAAGGGCATCCGCTGCGTAAAACATATGCTGGATAAGTTAGCGGTTCATTTCGCTATGGTGACCCCAGATTAATAAAGGGACTAAGCCGAAAAGAAAATGAATAAATGATTGAATGAACTCGTACGACTTCATACGAATTAGCCACTAAACTGTCAAAACGTTAAATAGTTATGTTTCCTCATGAGATCAGACTGACACACCCTGTACTTTAAATAAATGACTAAGCTCAGTTTTTACTGTAGTCTTCTATTCACACACACACAGTCTACTTTTTTTAGTTGTGACATATGCTTTTTTGGTGCTCATGATAATAAGCTTTAATTCCAAATAATGACATTTGTTTATCTTTGTTTATTTTTTGATAGCGGAAAACAAACTACATTTTAACTTTTGACATTATTATTGGTCTTAATAAAATGCAGTCAGCAACAGCTTTATGTAAAGTGACACATTTGGTTTTTCAATAATTGACAAAAATAAAATGCTAAATTGGAAATGCATTTGCATTGAAATCCCTCAAGCAAACATTTTAAACCATCTATTAAAAATGAGACTATAGAAGGATATCTAAATATCTTTACAACTTCTGAAATCGCAGGAATGCAAACTTTGGTAAATGAACAAACATTTAGCACAGGCAGGTGTCTAGAGATATACATTTGTTTACATTAATTTTACTAGATATACCTACCGATCTCAGGGGTAAAAAATATTTTAATGACTAAAAAATGTTATATATTGTTTATTGTTATTAATTACCATCTTTATAAAGTCATTTTTCCCAATGCAAGCCGACTCCATATTTAGGCCCAAATTGTTATTTTGACTCTTCTCCACAAAATATTAATTACTCATTCAGGAGACATACAGTATATACGTAACTTTTATTTTTGGCTTTTATTATATTTGTCTTTCTTCAGGGAAAAAAATCAAAAGCTAAAGCTAGGAAAGTGTTTCGCGATTTGGTTGATTTTCAACACATTGACCATGTTATCGTAATTGTATAAACGCAATATTATATACCACTTTATTTTCAAAACTGGCTTTTCTGTGATAACATTGGATGGATCTGCGTGTCAACACTAACATATTGCACTGACATCAAATAATTTCGACAAGATTAAAACCAGGATTAAAGTTGGCTGTCCGGCAAATGTTACGAAAGTGAATCCATCTATTACATTCTGTCCCATATTTATTCCCTCCCCAACCGGGGAATCATCATCACACACACACAAACACGTACAGATTTTGCGTTCATTCCCTGTCTCACTCTCACAGAGGAACATATGGGCGAAAAATGTGGCATGCATAATTAAACAGATCACCAATAACACGTTAATGCAGATTTGCTTGAAAAAAAACTCAAATTCTGCCTCATTTATTTTTGCTCCATGATTTCTTCTTGAAGATCTGCTCTTCCAAACGTTTCCTTGAATCATTAAACTGTTGTGCATGAGTCAAGTGCTCTATATAATGCCTTTTAAATTGCTCACGAGGTACTTGGCTGCATTTCGCCGCTTAACACAAGTAGCTAATGACGGAGTAATAGGTTGAAAAAGGAGGCTCCATTCTTGTTTCCTCCCTTAAATAACAATAAATAAACGTAATGGTGTGCCACTGCGGCCCCGTAGCGTGCGATTCGTGTTTGCGTGTTTGACATCTGTCAGTTTTAATGGTGGCAGCTCCTCTGCTCATCCCATGGGGCTTTATCTTCCACTCGGCACACAAATCTCCCAATCAATTTGCCAAATGAAAGCGGGTGTGCAGTGCTTAAAAGAACAGTCCATGCTTACTGAGCATGAGATGGAAAGAGAGAGAGAGGGAATATATTGTTTATGTGACCTGTTCCCCGGCATTAACCTAATTCATTCATCCAGGATTACCATGCTTTAGTGAAGAAACCACAGAGGGTGAAAGAGAGGGAAAATCAGAGGATATTCAAGAAAGGATGACAGAGTAGAAGAGATGAAGAGATTGATTATGATATGTCGCTATGACTGGTGCAGATTACAAAGGTTGATTGAGATGTGTTTAAACTGTGCTTTAACAATAGCCCTTCTAATCAACAAAGTGAGTTGTATATTGTAAGATTTAAAGATTCTGTTTCATCCAATTAGATGTGGCTTTCATTTTAGGCTATTAGCTTTTTGCATTATATTGATCAATTATTGATTTTTTTGTTTTACTGTTAAAAACTATGATCATAAATTAATATACAGCTTCATGATATCATGTAAATGACACAAAAACAAACAGCTTTTAAAAGAAATGTAAAAGAAATAGCTCCGTTAATTACATATTTAAATTTTTGATGTCGTAGTTTATTTTATGGACATTGATTTTTATCATCAATATCTGAATATTATATGAATATTATTCATTAGGGGTCGCCACAGCGAAATGAACCTCCAGCTTCTCCAGCATATGTTTTATGCAGCGGATGCCCTTCCGGCTGCAACCCAGTATCAGCCACCACCCATAAACACCCATTCACACATATACACTACGGCCAATTTAGTTTATTAAATTCACCTATAGCGCATGTCTTTGGACTGTGGGGGAAACTGGAGCACAGAGGAAACCCATGTCAACACGGGAAGAACATGCAAACATCACACAGAAATGCCAACTGGCCCAGCTGGGACTCAAATCAGAGACCTTCTTGCTGTGAGGCGACAGTGCTAACCACTGAGCCACCGTGCCACCCAAAAAAACATTTGGTTAACTCAAATAAAATGTAAAAAATTCACAATAATTAAAAAATATATTTACTAAAAAAACGATCAACAGTCACCGGAAAAAGAATTTAAATAAAATAATAATAATCGTACCATTCTCAGGGTAAAAAAAACACCTAAAAATTTAATATAAGGCTGGGCGATTTGGCCTAAAACCAAAATCTTGATTGATTGAAATTTTTAACTCTATTATGATTAATAAAAAAAATTGTTATTTATTAAAAAAATTTTCCCTCACATTATATTCCGTATCTCTGGCGCAGCTCTCATTTAATTAGACTCTCATTCTGTGGTAGAAAATCTGAACGGTGGTTATTTAGAGAAGTGCCAGTAGATGGCACTTTCACAGACAAACACATCAGTCACGTATGCTGTTAACTCTGCTAAACTATAATTACCAAAACTGATACTAAATATATAAAAGCTAATGTAAGTAAAGTGTGTTTATAAAGTGTATGGACATACACCTACAGCACTTCACAATCCACCAGCTATTGGTTGAGTGGAGAGACAGTGATAGAGCCAATTCAGTGGATAGGGATGATTGGGAAGCCGTGATGGGTAAGGGCTGATGGAGGAAATTTGGCCAGGACACCAAGGCTTCACCCCTACTCTTAGTAGAAGTTCCTTGGGATTTTAAATGACCACAAAGAGTCAGAACCTTGGTTTAACGTCTCACTGTGATGAAGAGTCAGACGAAGTGGGATCCATTTGCAGCGTCTTTATTGAACACAACACAAATAAAGAAGCAAATGTACGTTTCACAGACGAGATGATCAGATCAGGGAACTCACTCAAAGTCGGGTCACAAGCAGAGTTGTAGGCAGGTAGCAAAGATACATATACGAGGATACAGGCAAGGATCTGGGCAGGCGGCATAGAATCACAGGTAAACAAACAGTCCGGGTCGGCAACAGTAATCAGTCAGATAATGTAGGGAAAACGCTTGGAATTGAATGCAGAGCAAAACAAGACTTCGCACAGAATGACAGGCGAGAAGGGCTTATAAGCGTTTGTGTGTATGGGTTTCAGCAATCAGGGACAGTAATCAAGGTCCCGCGGGGTCTTGTGGGTAATGGAGTTCTTAAAACTTCAGTAGTCGGGTGAGCGGGACCTCTGTTGGTTGTTGAGGGGATTAACTGGGACCGAGTCTGTGACAGAACCTCCCCCCTGCGAGCAGCTCCTGATGCGAGGAAACTGATGGTGTCGGGGTCTACCACGCGGACGAGGGGCCGGTTGATCTGGGTGATGTTGATGAAATTCGAGCAGTAGCGTAGGGTCCAGAATGTCTTTCCTGTCAACCCAAGATTGCTCCTCTGGTCCGTACCCCTCCCAGTCCACTAGATATTGCAGTACACCACCCCGACGCCTGGATTTCAGGATCTGATGGATTTGATATGCCTCCTCGCCATCGATGATGAGGGGTTCCTGGGTCTGTTCACTGACAGCCACCTCCCTCTCCGCCTCGACCGGGCTAGCAGCGGGCTTAAGCAGTGAGACATGAAAGGTTGGAGAAATGCGATAATGGTTAGGTAATAAAAGACGATAGGATACAGGAGTGATTTGTTTAATTATTTTAAATGGACCGATGTACCTGGGGCTGAGTTTCTTGCTTGGAAGTTTCAGTCGGAGATCCCGGGTGGATAACCATACCCAATCTCCTATGGCATAAGTTGGGTTGCGACGGCGATTGCGGTCCGCTTGTTCCTTGAACCATCTGACAGCCCTTTGTAAATGATGATGGGCCAGATTCCACGTAGCTTCACTTCTTTGCATCCAGTCGTTTACTGCTGGTATTTCCGTTATCTCCCCCGACCAGGGAAATAGGGGAGGTTGAAATCCGAGCACACACTGAAACGGGGTTAGCCCAGTGGAAGTTTTGCGCAGCGAATTCTGTGCGTATTCTGCCCATAATAAATAACGACTCCAGTCAGTCTGATTGTTGTGGCAATAGGTTCTTAGAAATCGAGATACCTCTTGATTAAGTCGTTCCGTCTGTCCGTTCGATTGTGGGTGATATCCTGACGTCAGGCTAATGTTGATGTTCAGATTCTTAAAAAATGCTGACCAGACTCTTGATGTGAATTGCGATCCCCTGTCAGAGACTATATCTTCTGGTAAACCATAGAAACGAAACACATAGTTGCACAGTATTTCGGCGGTTTCCATGGCAGATGGAAGTTTAGGAAGGGGAATTAATCTGCATGCTTTCGAGAATCTGTCAACAATCGTTAATATGACTGTGTTACCTTGTGATGGAGGGAGATTGGTGATGAAATCCACTGCGATATGTGACCAGGGTCGATTTGGGATGGCTAATGGTTGTAGTAATCCTGCTGGACGTTGATGGGATGATTTGTTCATATTACAAGTTGTGCATTCGTGGACAAACTTGGTAATGTCTGTCTGTATAGACGGCCACCAATATTGATTTTGGATTAATTGTAATGTGCCCCTTATACCTGGATGACCTGAACAAGGACTTGTGTGGACTAATTTTAATACTTTGTCTCTGATGCTTCGCGGAACAAATGTTTTGTCAGGAGGGCAGTTAGGTGGTGTCTGTTCCTGTGTTTGAGCTTGTCTGATCTCGGTGGAGATGTCCCACTGAACGGGTGCTAGAATCAATGTGTTATTCAGAATAGGTTCGTTGTTGGGTTCAGATGGTGTGTCTTCAAATTGTCGCGACAGGGCATCCGCTTTAGTGTTCTTTGAACCGGGGCGATAGGTTACTGAAAACTGGAAACGGGAGAAAAATAAAGCCCACCTTGCCTGCCTGGGGTTAAGTCTTTTTGCTGTGCGGAGGTATTCTAAGTTCTTGTGATCTGTCATGACAATAAACTCGTGCTTCGCTCCCTCCAGCCAATGTCTCCACTCCTCTAGGGCTGCTTTTATGGCTAGCAATTCTCGGTTCCCCACATCATAGTTGCGCTCTGCTGGGTTGAGTTTGCGAGAGAAGTAAGCACAGGGGTGGAGTACGCTGCTTGCGTCCTGACGTTGTGACAGTATAGCTCCTATGCCAGTATTGGATGCATCAACTTCCACAATAAAGGGTTTATCTGGGTTTGGGTGTGACAGGATGGGAGCCGTAGTGAAGCGATCCTTTAAGTGTATAAACGCTAATTCCGCCGTCGCGTTCCACTTCAGTTGTTTGCCTGATCTCTTGGTCAAGGATGTGAGGGGGGCTGCAATGGTACTGAAATTCCTTATAAATCGGCGATAGAAGTTGGCAAACCCCAAAAATCGCTGTAGTTCCTTTACAGTGCTTGGTTTAGGCCATTTTAATACCGCGTTTACCTTCTGTTCGTCCATGGCCACGCCCTCCTGACTGATGACGTAACCCAGGAAAGAGATGGAGGTCTGATGAAATTCACATTTTTCAACTTTAGCATAGAGCTTGTTATCAATCAGGCGTTTTAACACAGCTCTGACATGGGTGATGTGATCCTCGAGGGAATCCGAATAAATCAGAATGTCATCTATATAAACTATGACCCATTTGTGTAACATGTCCCGGAAAATATCATTAACAAATGATTGAAAAACAGAAGGACTGTTTACTAGGCCGAAGGGCATAACGAGATATTCATAGTGCCCGGTGCATGTGGAGAACCCCGTTTTCCACTCATCTCCGGGACGGATCCGGATTAAATTGTAAGCACTACGGAGATCAAGTTTAGTGAAGTATTGAGCTGTCCTTAACTGCTCCAAAGCCGCTGGTACAAGGGGAAGAGGATAGCGGAATTTACATGTAATTGCGTTGAGGTTCCGATAGTCGATACAAGGGCATAATCCTCCATCCTTCTTTTCCACAAAGAAGAAGCCGGCTGAGGCGGGGGATGTGGATGGCCGGATAAAGCCCTTGGACAGCTCTTCCTTAATGTACTGCTTCATGGCTTCGGATTCTGGTTGAGAAAGGGGAAAGATCCTTCCGCGAGGAGGAGTGCTTCCGGGTAATAAATCTATAGCACAGTCATATTCACGGTGAAGTGGTAATTGCGTAGCCTTTTGTTCGTTGAATGCTTCAAATAGATCTTGATATACACTGGGAATTCTTGAGTACGATTCTGGATACGTTATATTGACAGCATTAAGTTGTAGCGGTAATGCAGGAGTTAGACATTCTTGAAAGCATACCTCATTCCACTGAATAATTTCTCTGTTCTTCCAGGAGATAACGGGGTCGTGTTTCTGTAGCCAAGGTAATCCTAAAATGACAGGGTGGTTGGGAGAGTCAACTATGAAGAAGTATAAAGTTTCTGAATGTATCGCCCCAGCCTGTAGGATGATGGGTTGTGTGGTGTACTGGACCTTTCCTTTGCCTAAAGGACGCCCATCTAACGCCGTGACTGTGAGTGGAGAACAACAGGAGGTTAGTGGGATGTTATTTATGCGAGCAAAATTATGGTCCATAAAATTTCCGGCAGCTTCGGAGTCAATCATAGCGGGAACACTAATACGTTGCTGGTTGAAAGATATAGTAGTTGTTATTTCCAAACACTGATTATTGACAGATAAGATATTAGCAGAACTCACCGGGAGTGGTTTGCTGGGAGGTCTGGCTTGGCAGCTGCTCTTCAAATGACCAGATTGGCCGCAATATAGACAGAGATTATTGCGAAATCTCCTTTCTCTTTCCTCCGGGGATAACTGAGTACGGCCAATTTGCATGGGTTCGGGTTCGCTTGAATATGATGGGATCGTGAAGGAGCGGATAGATGTGCCAGGCGTGCGGGAGCGGATGAGATTGTCCAAGCGAATGGAAATTTCAATGAGCTGATCCAATGTCTTTCCCTCATCACGGCATGCGAGTTCCGTTTGAAGTTCTGTTTTTAACCCTTTACGGTAAAGCACCCTTAGCGGTTTCTCCGTCCACCCCGCTTGAGCAGCCAAAGTGCGAAATTGTAGGGCGTATTCGGCAGCCGTGAGATTCCCCTGTTGTAACGCCAATAACTCTTCTCCAGCGTCCCTTCCTCCCTCCGGGTGGTCAAATACCTCCCGAAATTTCTTTACAAATTCATTAAAAGACAAGAAAGTTGATGTTTGATTATGCCAGACGGCCGTGGCCCAATCCAAAGCTCTACCAGTCAGCAGAGAACAAACGCATGCAATTTTGCTATTATCTGTGGCGTATAAATTGGGTTGTTGTGTTACAAACAACGTACATTGCATAAGAAATCCCTTGCATCTTGATGGATTGCCATCAAATTTATCAGGAAATGCCAGTCGAGGATTAATGGCCGGAATAGTACTCATGGGAGCTACAGGAACGGTGGGCGCTGGATTTTCAGGAGATGGGGATGGTGTAATATTGAGTCTCTGGAGGGCCTTTACCAGTTCTTCCGTGAGAGAATTGAGGCGTGCTAGTTGTTGTTGATGGGCCATCAGAACCTGACCCTGCGCGGATAATTCTTGTACAATAGCTGCTGGATCGGTGGGTGGCGAAGTCTTCTGTGATGAAGAGTCAGACGAAGTGGGATCCATTTGCAGCGTCTTTATTGAACACAACACAAATAAAGAAGCAAATGTACGTTTCACAGACGAGATGATCAGATCAGGGAACTCACTCAAAGTCGGGTCACAAGCAGAGTTGTAGGCAGGTAGCAAAGATACATATACGAGGATACAGGCAAGGATCTGGGCAGGCGGCATAGAATCACAGGTAAACAAACAGTCCGGGTCGGCAACAGTAATCAGTCAGATAATGTAGGGAAAACGCTTGGAATTGAATGCAGAGCAAAATAAGACTTCGCACAGAATGACAGGCGAGAAGGGCTTATAAGCGTTTGTGTGTATGGGTTTCAGCTGGACAGTAATCAAGGTCCCGCGGGGTCTTGTGGGTAATGGAGTTCTTAAAACTTCAGTAGTCGGGTGAGCGGGACCTCTGTTGGTTGTTGAGGGGATTAACTGGGACCGAGTCTGTGACACTCACCTAAAAGACGGTGCTCACTGACAGTATAGTGTCCCCTTCACTTTTTTGGGGCATCAGGACTCTCACAGTCCACAGGTTGAGCGCCCCCTGCTGGCCTCACTAGCACCACTTCCAACAGCAACCTATGTTTTTCCATGTGGTCTCCCATCCAGGTACTGACCAGGCTCAGCCCTGCGTAGTTAGCTACAGTGAGTAAGTGGTCTTGGGCTGCAGGTGATATGTCTGTGGCTGTTGAAATACAAATATGTTCACAAAATAAAAGCTAAATCATACATAAAACAAACAAAGACTAAATTAAAACCTCAGTGAATAATTTGCAAATTTAAAACAATTGTTTTGAAATTAAAAGCTGATTTTAAAATGTGAAACTATAATAACATTGCCTGTCACTGTTATCATATTAGAAACCTCAGTTCTTTTGTGACCTTGGTTAGGATGCCAATAATCAGACACAATCTCTGCTTGTCACATTAGGAAAACAGTTAAGAGTTAATGTTTTGAATAGATCTTCTCACATTTCTGCATCAAGAGAGAAGAGTGAAACTGAGACGAAGGATAAATAGAAGGGGAAATTGCTCAAGGACATGCGTGTATGTGTGTGTGTTACAGTATGTACATGTTATCAGTGGATTTAAATTGCTAACCTTGTATGAGTGGAGCCAAGATTCGCTGGATCCCAAGGTCTCTCAACAATAAGAATGACGGAGTACCTTGAACGGGCTGAACATGTCACGAAAAACACATGCACACATTTCAGTTTGTATTATTATTATAATTATTTTATATATAATTATTTTTATATACAATTATATTACAATTATATCTTATGAACATTTTATTAAACCTGTTTTATCTTTCTGCATTGTCTACTCAGCCTTGTGAAGGTGGCAGGCACGGTCATTAGTTTTAACCAAACTGGTCCAATGGTAATGGTAATTTACCATAATTATGTCTTAAAGAGAGCTCGGGTATCTTATGCACCCAAGATCACCCATTGTATTCTGTTTCAGCTCCCTCCATCAGAACATCATTTTAGAGTTCCTATGCAGGACAAACAGAATTAGAAAAACTTTTATTATAATGGCCATTAGATCATTAAATGATTCCAGCGGGGATGGGTATGCCTCTAGAAATTGATTTACTATATGTTTTATGGTAAAAATGTGCTGCAAATCAACCTATTAGAATGTTTAAAAATCTATGTTTTGCAGATATTTGCATTTTAAAATATATTAAAACATTTAAATTGCATCTTTTTAAATGATAATTGTATGTTTTTTTTTTACAATATTACTGTTTCACAGCAAATAAACACAGTCTCTCAGAGTTTGTATACATTTTTAGAGGTTTTACCCCCCAAAAAAATAATGATTTGAAATGTTTTGGTTCAGATGTATGCTAAGTGTCACGGGGGGTCACAGTCTCACTCACACACGCAAATAAAACATTTGTGTGCTTAAATGAAGATCAGCCCTAGAGAACAAGTGTTATTTGAGGGCGACGACCTGTCATGGCAGCTTTGTGGAGTGTCTTAGAGTCTAATAAGCTACGATTACAGGTTTAGAAAGCGCATCTGAGGTGTTTATAAAGCGTTTGTAAGGGATTGCCTGTTTCATGTCGTTTCTACCAGTCTGATTTAGACAAGGGTGAGTGGTCTAAGCAGCTGATCTATCGTGACAGCAGTAAAATCCCCCCACGATCCCTCTCAGACCGCCTGTGTGTGTGTGTGTGTGTGTGTGTGTGTGCGTGTGTGCGTGTGTGCGTGTGCGTGTGCGCGTGTCTGTGTGTGTGTGTATGTGTGTGTCTGTGTGTGTGTGTGTGTGTGTGTGTGTATGTGTGTATGTGTGTGTGTGTGTTAGCATGACAAAAGAATAAAGAGGATTGAATAGAGACAGAATTGGGGAGAATTAAATCACATAAGAGTCTCATAATGGCTGGGAATGAGGAAATGTATGTTTTGACTGTTTACACCTGGTTTTAACATGCATTTTCTTGGAGCCATTTTCAAGTGGATGACGCTAAATATAAGTGTATACAGGGGATGATTTATTTAAACTTATTATTGTTGTTGTTGAAGCACTTGCTGGATGAGATTTAAGCTTTGTCATCTCTAATCATAATTTTGCTATGATAATGTGAGAAGTTCTCTTACCAGTAGCAAATAATTAGTGACAAAGAAAACAACTTCTTTCTGTTCCTGTTCATACAATCAAAAAGAAAATCTGATTCTTTATAAATACAGGAAGATTAATAAATATAATGGCTTAATAAAATCTCTGAATATCTCAGTACTTAAGTGATGTGGGGCAAAGTAGTGTACAGTATGTGTGTGAATGTGAGAGTGTATCTCTGTTTCCCAGTACTGGGTTGCAGCTGAAAGGGCATCCACTGTGTTAAACATATGCTGGATAAGTTGGCGGTTCATCCTGCTGTAGCCCTGCCTGATGAATAAAGGGACTAAGCTGAAAGAAAATTAGTGAATCAATGAAGGCAATTGCAATCACCAAACTGATTTTAGCCTTTTCATGTGATAAAATTGTCTGATGCCTCGTTATTAAACTGTGATTTTATAGATAAAGGCAATCATTTTAAAATATATGTTCTAAAGTATTAATTAAATGAGAAAAGAAATAATGAAATGTCCTAAAATTTTACTTTTGTAGCATGGCAGGAGAAAGGTTTTTAAGGTTTATTGCTGTTTGCAAGAGTTGAGGTTTAATTTAAAGGTAAAACTTTTAAAGGTTAAAGATGAGACCAAAACTTTTAATTGTATATTTTAGGACAACTGACTGTATCTCCAGCTGAAAAAGACCCCTTACACTAAAAGCCACTGTTTCAAAATATTTTACGTTTCCTAAAATAAAATATGTTGCGTTCAATGGGGGGGAAATTGTTTTTTTTTTACCCGGACATTTAAAAACAACATATTTTAGAGCACTAACTACAATACTGTGATATTTTTATCCACGGTTATCATACCATCAGAATCTTATTCTGGCCCATGCCTATTTGTAACTGCATTAATACAGTATATTTAATTAATTTCACTGCTAAAATTGTTAAAATGTTTTCCAAATATTGAGTACTTCTGATTTGAGTGTACAGTATATGCAAGCTTATTTTACAATACACCGTAAAAAATGCTGGGTTCCACACAATTGATTTGTATTGGTACAGCATGAACAAATTAAATTAACTTATTAGTTTGTACAAATTTAATTGGATTAAACATAAAACAACTAAAAAAAACTCTAGTAATGTGTTTCAGCTCAATTTAAATGAGCAGTTTTGGTGGTAGTAAATAGAATAAAAAAATCCCAAACATTCACCAGCTCATGGACACTCTTTTATCAGAATAGATGTTGAAAGTGCTCAAATTTAAATAGCAGGTATAAACTTTAATGTGTCTCTATCGTCTACTTACGATCCGATCCACAAAAACATCTTAATAGCATGTATAAACAGGGCCCAGGGAAAGCGCTATGCTGGTGTTCAAACACTGCCTGAAACACTGCCTGATGTTCATCCCTCTTCACATGCACACACACACACACGCACAAACACACACTTGTGGTCTACAGGAAGGAAGTTCTGGTGTGCTGTTGACTGTTCTTGCAAACTGAAAAGCAGAGGAGTGCCGGCGTGTTTTCTAAGATCTCTCAGACCACCATGCTTATAGCAAACAAACTGCCTCTAAACTGAGGATGAATAATTAAGAACTCTTTCAGCCCTGTTGCCTAATAACTGCACATACTCTCTGTTTGTGATGTGCCGGTATAAAACATGTTTTCCTGCTTCGCTGCTCTTTAAAGTAAAATGTGGATTTTTTTTTGTAGCATTATCGTGTGGATCCCAGAGGAAACAGTCTAAACCTGCGTTGTTTAATATGGTGTGTTCAAAGCGGGGAGATTTCATCCTTGCATATCTGTGCAAACTAACAACTGTTGGCAATTATTTCCATGTGTGTGCAGGTTTTACTTGTAATTGGTGGACTGTCCAGCAGTTTGTAAGAGTAAATGGCTGAAGAAAACTATAAAATAAGGCCTTACGCTGCATCACTACTAAAATATTCTTATAAGAAGTCTTGCTGTCCACAATTATAAGACGTGTTAGTAATAAGACTGGATTGATTACCCTAAAGTAAACATTTTCTCATTATTTATATAGATGGCAGCTAGCTCTCTGCAACTCTCTCCCACTAAAGCTAAGCAGCACTGTGCTTGATCAGTACCTGGATAGGAGACCACAAGGGAACACTAGGTTTCTGCTGGAAGTGGTGTTAGGAAGAGCTCAACCTGCGGTCTGTGTGGGTCCTGATACTCCAGTATATTGATGGAGACTTTCGGATAAGAAGTTTAACTGAGGTCTTGACTCTCTTTGGTTGTTAAAAATCCCAGGATGTCCTTTGAAAAAGAGTAGCGGTTTAACCCCAGCATCCTGGCCAAATTTGCGCACTGGCCTCGGTCCATCATGACCTCCTAACCATCCCCGTATCATGATTGGCTTCATTACTCTGTCTTCTCTCCACCGTCACATCATCCAGTTGGAATTATTAATTATTTACTCAACCTCCAGTGGTTCACATGAACACAACAGAGAGTCTTCGGAAGATTTGGTATAAAATCAATAGCCCATGACTTTGATAAAATAACAAAAGTAAAACTATGAAAGTCAGTGGCAAACATTATCAACATACTTGATTCAACCGTGGAAAGAAACAAATAGAGGGTACATAAATAATCACAGAGCATAATTTTTTTGACTGATTCATCAAATTAAAGGATATAGAAGCAATATAAAGGATATAAAATGATCTCATAATGATCGACTAGCATTTATAAACAAATAGCAAAAAGTTAAAATTGCTTGGTCCTACTTGATGTCTTTTAATGCATCAGACAAGGAACTTAAATTAAGTTGAGACCTTATTGTAGCGGTTACTGAATTTTCTCTGGTTTATTTTAGAGTTATAAAAAATATCATTACCTCATATAAAACCAGTAAAAGTAATTTAAAAGTCCTAATATAATAAAAAACAAGCATTCAAGTAAAATAAACACATCTGGTATTAATGTACGTTTTCTTCTATTCAGACACCTGTGGATAGCACTAAATACAGCAAACAGGGTCTAACACATTTCAATCTTGTCCACATTTGACCACTTTGAAAACACTGAAATTAGTTGAAAGAAGTTGAAAACATCTCAGTGCTCAAGTAGTCACATGCGTTTAAACGGACACCAACCGGCTTCCTGCATTCTGATCCAATTCTTAAACATTAAAGGACGGCTGAAGTGTATTTGCAAATAAAAGAGATTGAAAGTTTGTCGCATGAAAACGTAAGTTTGGGTTATAATATATATAGCAAATTATACAAAAAGCAGAACTTCTCTAACTAGTCCTATTTCGGTGTTAATAATGGATACTTCTGCTCTGTGATTCTCAATGTCCATTATGTGCTCATAAATAAACTGCACAGGTTTGTTCCTCGATGTTAGACCAAAGGATCAAACAAGGCCCAACTACAGTGAGCATTCTCCGATAGACTCTTTAGGTAATCAAGAAAGTCATTGAAAGTAGACAGAAGAGATGGATTAAAATGGTGTCAATTCCAATTTGTTTGCATCATCTCCTTGTGTATCACAAAATGCATTTGAATACACTCAAAAAATGACGCTTGATGCTTGGTTAAACTACTTCTTTATAGTGAGTTGGCATTATACATTTTTTTAGACAACTTCTATGTTTTATGTTCAATCACAACATGAAGGACTTGTGTGGAACCCAGCATTTTTTACAGTGTACCAGGTAAAGACTGAAATATTTTTGTATTCAAATAGATGAGGGAGAATAACAGACTGTATGAACACACACTGCTCTTCGTTTCTTTGTTTTCAATAATCTCTCCTCGTTCCCTCCTTATTATTAGATCAAGCATGAGCCGCCAGACCTATGTGCTTGATATTCCACACACATGCACACACAAACATGTACACACAAACTCGCACATTCATACATGCACCTGCAAGGTATGGAGATCTCCTGAGAACTAGATGGAAATCAAACTTTCTCTGCCCCTGTAAACAGTCTGCACTGGAAACAAAGGCCTCTTGCGTGTGCAGTCAAACAGAGAATGTGTTTGCCCAGTAGATGAGAACATGTGATCAGATGAAAGAGGAAGAAATGCCAGAGGTCTGTGCCTCGTCAGGGCAGATACAGGAGCAGGGCTTTTTTCACCGAGGAGAGAAACTGAAAGGCACTGTATAAATGTGAACTAGTAACCAAGCGTTATTGGAGTTTCAGTTCGGTTACTGATGAGGGACAATTGGTGGCTGGTATGAAGCAAATAAACAAGTGTGTGTATATATATATTTCCCCCAATTTCTGTTTGATAGAAAAATGAAGATTTTTTTCAACACATTTTTAGCATAATAGTTTTAATAACTAATTTATAATAATTGATTTATTTTATATTTGTCATTATGACAGCACATAATATTTTCTAGATATTTTTAAGATACTAGTGTTCAGCTTAAAGTGACATTTAAAGGCTTAACTACACTTTAAGCTGGGGTGCCAGAAAAAAATGTTAAATAACGGTCTTTAAAGTACAGAAATTTACTGAAAAATAATGGCCATTAAATTACAGAATTTACTGTAAAATTATGACCGTTAAATTGCAGAATTTACCATAAAATAACGGCCGTTAAATTACAGAAATTTACTGTAAAATAACGACTGTTAAATTACCGTAAAATAACAACCACTAAATTACAAAAATGTACTGTAAAGTAACAGCAGTTAAATTACCATAAAATAACAACTGTTAAATTACAGGAATTCTGCATAAAATAACAGCTGTTAAATTAAAGAGATTTACTGTAATGACCATTAAGTTAAAGAAATTTAAAGCAAAGTAAAATTACCATAAAATAACGACCTCTAAATTACAGAAATTTAGTATAAAATAACGGTGGTTAAATTAAAGAATTTTACTGTAAAGTAACAACCGCTAAATTTCTGTAAAATAACGACCATAACAGAGGTTAAATTAAAGAAATGTACTGTAATGTAATGACCATTAAATGAAAGAAATTTACTGTAAAGTAACAATCATTAAATTACCATTAAATAAAAGTCATTAAATTACAGAAATTTACTGTAAAATAACAGCCATTAAATTACAGAAATTTTGCATAAAATAACGGTGGTTAAATTAAAGAATTTTACTGTAAAGTAACAACCGCTAAATTTCTGTAAAATAACGACCATTGAATTACAGAAGTTTAATGTAAAGTAATGACCGTAAATTACAGTAAAATAATGACGTTAAATTACACAAATTTACCGTAAAATAACAAACATTAAATTACAGAAATTTCTTTGCATTGAAATTTCCACTAAATTTTCTGTAATTTAACGTCCGTTTTTTCACAGTAGATTTCCGTAATTTAACTGCTGTAATTTTACGGTAAATATATGGGTTTTTTTTTTTTTTTCGGCACCCCAACTTCTAAAAAATTACTTTTTTATAGTGTTGGTTAACTAAGTTAGGGGAATTAGGGAAGTCATTGTATAATGATGATTAATATAATAAGATTAAAAATGATAGGAGTTACTGCGAAAAAAAATGACTAAACAACATTAGTTGGGAAATATTTGAAAAACAAAACAGAAATGTACTAGAGAGCTTACAATTTTGACTTCAACTGTATATATAAGAAGTTTAATAGATTTTTTGCATTTAAATCTAGTCTTGTAAATAACTACATTAATTAATTAACTTCTTTATCCAACATTAGCTGGCCAATCAATTTGATCATTTGAACATTGTTTGATGGCAAATCATCCTCCTGATTGATATCTTACTCCATAACTAATGTAAAACTGAGGATTGCACTGAGAATTTTGACTGATTCATAGAGCTGCATTCTGGGCTAAAAGACTCCAGTAATTAGCATAATTGTTTATTCAGTCAGCATTATTATTCAGTGTACAGTAAGAGATTAAAACAGGAGTGACAGTGTGGAGAATTTAGCTAACAGTATGAGACATGATAACGGTGACTAAAATGGCTTAATAAAACAGTTGTGTTGTCTTTGTGTGCTAGTGCAGAGCCCGTCCCGAGTGACCTTGCCCTGAGGTGGAACAGAGGGAGGGTGGAGGTGGGGGTGTTTCACAGATGGTGGAGAATGTGCTTCCAGGGCATTTCGGAGGGGCTTCGCTCGGACAAACGCAAACAAATAACCCTCCTTCCACTTCCAGCAGCCGCATTGTTTTAGAGCTGCTGAGACGAGTCTTGGGCTTCATTTACTCTGGTGCATTTTGTGTGTTTTAAATATGAAAAAGATCCTCATCCATACTGGTGTTTCCAGTATGTTTTAGAAATGATCTCCATCCACCTTATATGACCAAAAAATGCATGTCAAGCAAATTATAGAAAAGTATTGCAGCTTATATATATGAATATTAAACATAAAACACAAATTATCAAGACATCTTTACACAGAAATCAAATCTGAAGCGGAATTTCTTTTACAAAAATTTATATTTACACAGTAGGTGTCACAATGGTGCAGTGGGTAGCACGATCGCCTCACAGCAAGAAGGTCACTGGTTCGAGCCCCGGCTGGGTCAGTTGGCTTTTCTGTGTGGAGTTTGCATGTTCTCCCCATCTTGGCCTTGGTTTTCTCCGGGTGCTCCGGTTAGCCCCACAGTCCAAAGAAATGCTCTACAGGTGAATTGGATGAGCTAAATTGTCCGTAGTGAATGTGTGTGAATGAGAGTGTATGAGTGTTTCCCAGTGTTGCTGGAAGGACATCCGTAGTGTAAAACCTATGCTGAATAAGTTGGCAGTTCATTCTGCTGTGTCAACCCCAGATTAATTATGGGAGTAAGCCGAAAAGAAAATGAAGGAATGAGTATTTACACAGTTTAATTAATGTGGTAAAAATTTGCATCAGAATCAGGCTGCTTTACTGTAAATCAGCCATGTGAAGATGACTTTATAGTGGCAATTGTTGTAAATGATGGGAAGTTTTGCATTGGGCAACACGGTGGCTCAGTGGTTAGCACCGTTGCCTCACGGTAAAGTTGATTGAGACTAGAACTAATTTTAAGACAGTTATTGCTCATTAAGCAAAGCAACAAACTGCAGTTTTGCTAATAAAGCTGCCAACACTTAATCTTAAAACTCAAAGCATTACATGAAAATCATCTAAATCTGCAAACTAAACTGAAGATTAATCTCTAACAAATCTTTATATTAACTTTAAACATCTAAAATTACTTTTATTGTCAACATTTCCCTTTATTAATTCAATCTCACAGAAAGCATGCTGGGAACTACAAATCCCCTACAAAGTAAAAAGTGATTAGTTACCTAAAGCGAGTGAACCAACTGCCTTAAAAAGCAACAAGTTGACTTCACAAAGATAATGTAAGTAAACCCATTGTAACTTGGAGCTGTTAAATTGACCTCATTTTTATAATTATACAAATTGCACTTACTTTTTAAAAATAAAAGTAAACTACTTTTCCAGTACAGTACACAAAGGTAAATCATTTTTCCCAGCACACCTTTATTATATTAGGGCTTTTTTCAGCTTTTCTGTATAGCAAAATGACTGTAACTAAGACTTACAGACTCCAGTGTATCTTCTAAATTCAATAAAGCTATAATTGTAGATTTTTTTAGACTTAATGAAGCACCAAATATGTAATATTGTAATAATTAGTAATTATTTTAAAACATATGTGCTAAAATAGTCTGACACTGAAAAAAGGATTAGTTAACTTGAAAAAGCGGAGTACAACTAGCATTAATATAAAAATAAATAACCCAACGGTTCCAAGTTACCATGGATTTACTTACATTATCTTTGTCAACTTGTTGCTTTTAAGGCACTTAGTTTACTCACTTTAAGTAACTAATCACTTTTTACAGTGTAACCAAGTAAGTGGACTAACACAATTCCTTCCTGTTATGCCAACACAAAAACGCTCACGTTAACATAATGGCTTACAAATTTAAATGAACTGATAATAAAATAACCAAAGAAATGACCAGAGCTGTGTTGTTTTAGCTCATTTTAAACAGGTAGTTTGTACAAGCAGCAGTAATCTTTTGTTGTTGTTGTTGTTGTTGAGTGTAGACTCTTTTGTTAAATCTTAGCACTGCTTATGTCTGGTGTAAACTGCATCAAAAGTTGCCCATTATAAACCAAAGCACACTAGTGCAAACGCAGTCTTAGACAGCCACCACTAAAAAGTCGTAATTGAAGATTTTGGAATGCAACAATGAGAAGCGTCCGCTCGGGCCGAAGGTGTTGAGAGCTGTAGGTTTGGATGTGGTTCTGCGGCGGTGCGTTTCTGCAAGGTTGAGGACGCAGAGCCCAGCTGCGGCAGGAATGAATGCTGAATAAATTAAGCTCTCTGCCAAGTTAACACTAGCCTGGCAGCGCTTCTCTCCCACCAAGCCCAGGTGTGTGTGTGAATGTGTGCACTGTATGTGCGAGAGCATTTTTAATGTGTAAATATGATTTGTGCGAAGGTAGTGTGTAGGAATGCTTTATCTCACAAGTGTGTGTGTGTGTGTGTGCACGCATCTTACTCTTTCCAGTGTCTGGCACTGTGAGGGGGAGGGGTGTGTGTGTGTGTGTGTGTGTGTGTGTGTGTGTGTGTGTGTGTGTGTGTGTGTGTGTGTGTGTGTGTGTGTGAGTGTGAGTGTGTGTGTACATGCAGAAGTGCGTGCCAGGAACAGTTCGGGAATTCGAGGCGGTGTTTCAAAGGGTCCCAGGATAGTTAGCAGGCTTCAAAGCATAAGACTGGGGGAGCTTGTTCTCTCCTTCACATCCATCCATCCACCCACACGCCTCCCGTCTTTATTCGCTTTCCCAAAACCTAAAATCTATTTTTACGTGTCTGAACAAAACATGTGGATATCCTCAGAGCCCCGAGAGCTGGATTTATTTATTTTTTTTCGTGATTGGGTGTATTTGGTAGACATGGTACAGTGTGGTTAACCAGGCTGGCATGAAGGCTGGCTCTTGTCTTCATAAGCCACGCAAACAGAGGGAAAGCGAGAGAGAGAGCTGATATGTGTTGTTGTGGAAGTAGGTCAGGCGTCACATTCATTAACATCCTCTTCTCATGCCCAATGATGTGAGCCGCTCCCACTATCACACACACTGGTAGATGTGCATATTCAAATCAAGCCATCAATAAATAAAATATGTGGTCGATGTTATAGGACAATACATAAATATTTGATTTAAATAAACATTTTAAAACGTTTTAATTAAATTGCACAAACTTCTACAATTTTAATTTGGCAAGGTCTATTTAAATGTTTTTATATCAATTCATTAATAAATGTATGTATTAGTGCTGGGCTAAAAAAATAAAATAAAATAAAATAAAGGTTTATTTTGACAATTTAAGTGTGTGTGATGTGTATATTTATTATGTATGCAGTTAAAGTCAGAATTATTAGCCCCCCTGTTTATTTTTTCCCCAGTTTCTTGTTTAACGGAGAGATTTCTTCAACACATTTTTAAACATAAAAGTTTTTATAACTCATTCCTAATAACTGATTTATTTTATCTTTGCCATGATGACAGTAAATAATATTTGACTAGATGTTTTTCAAGACACTTCTATACAGCTTAAAGTGACATTTAAAGAATTAACTTGGTTAATTAGGTTAACTAGGCAGTTTAATTAGGCAAGTTATTGTAATGGTTTGTTCTGTAGACTATCGAAAAAAAAAATTGCTTAAAGGGGCTAATAATTTTGACCTTAAAATGGTTTTTAAAACACTAAAAGCTGCTTTTAGCTGAAATAAAACAAATAAGACTTTCTCCAGAAGAAACAATATTATCAGACATACTGTGAAAGTTCCTTGCTCTGTTAAACATCATTTGGGAAATATTTTAGAAAAAAAGTTCAAAGTGGGTTTAATATATAAAAACTGTATAAATGCACACATGCATGCATATATTTAAGAAAAATGTTTATTTTTATTTAAATATAAAAGATATGTGCACTGTAAAAAATGAAATGGCAAAAAGTCATACAAGTAAGAATTAATGTTTTCATGTGACCTTAACTCATTTTAATTAGTCAAGTTTCACCTCAAAATGTTGGTATACAAAGTTTAATTATTAGTTTGTTATTAGTCAGTATAAAAGTTCATTTAATTTAACAAACCTTTTAGGCAGCACATATTCTTTTACAGTGGGTATATGATACATATATAAATTTACATATCTATGTAAAAAATGTTGGTATAGTTTAGTTTTTATGTATGTGTGTATCATAATGTATCATAAATGTAATGCGTATCTCAAAACAAACTTTAATTTGGAATTAGATTAATCTTTGCCCAGCACTAGTATAAATAATAATTATTATTATAATATTATGCTTTTTATAATATTGTCCATCTCTCTCGCTATCACACATGTTTATATGCTTGATTAAATGAACTAAAAAATCAGAGGAACGATAGAGGTTATATATATTTTTGAATTATTCACATGTACGTAATATACAGCTGAAGTCACAATTATTAGCCTCCTTTTTCTAAATATTCCCTGAATGATGTTTAACAGAGCAAAAAATTTTTACAGTATTTCCTGTAATATTCTTTTTTCAAGAGAAAGTTTTGTTTGTTTTATTTCAGGCCCAATAAACAGTTCTTATTTTAAAAAAATAAATAAATAAAAATTTTTAAGGTCAGAATTATTAGCTCCATTAAGCAATAATTTTTTTTCGATTGTCTACAGAACAAACCACTGTTATACTTGCCTAATTATCCTAACATGCCTAGTTAACCTAATTAACCTAGTTAGGCCTTTTTGATGTCAATTTAAGCTGTATAGAAGTGTTTTGAAAATATCTAGTCAAATATTATTTACTGTCATCATGGCAAAGATAAAATAAATCAGTTATTAGAAATAAGTTATTAAAATTATTATATTTAGAAATGTGTTGAAGAAATCTTCTCTCTGTTAAACAGAAATTGAGGGGGGAAAATAAACAAACAGGGGGGCTAGTAGTTCAGGGGGGGAGCTAAAAATTCTGACTTCAACTGGATGTATATGTACATTTTATTTTAAACAAATTTCTTTAATTGTCTTAGGTTTAACACTGTGTGCAGCTCTTACTCTCAGATGCACATATTGCTGTATATGCACATATAAATAAGGATACGCATATTAAATTTCGCCAGAGATTATCGATTCAAATCTCATCGTCAGTATGCAATCTTGAGATATATGTTGGTTCACTGTGTTGGTGGTCAGCTCTCATTGCTCTAACCTCAAGGCAATAGATGTGTGTACACTTGCAGGTTATTGTGCAGATAAAAACAGCAGTTAAAGTCACTGGACAGTTGGACTCCTGCCAGCTCTAGGAAACCATACACAACTCTGGCCCACTTTATCTTCACTTCACTCTCTTTCTGACTCACATCCGCTTCCATTATCCACTGCACTTTCTAATTCTACCCAATTTTGCACAAGTTATGTGCTCGTCTTTCCTGGCTTTCTGCTCACTTCATTCACTTCCTCAGTTGTAAGCTTTCCCTGTTTCTCTGTTCCTCCCCCTCGCTCCAATCCCAGCAAGGTCACTTAGAGTTGCATGACAAAGCGACTTCACTGACATTCAACAACAACCTCTCTCTCTCTCTCTCTCTGCCTCTCTGTCTCTCTCTCTCTCTCTTTCCCTATAGTCCTGCAATGCTGCTTCTCAAACATTTCTTATAGCAATTAAAGCCTGAGAAAAGGACCTAAATAAATTAGATTTTTTTTGGTGGCAAATAAAATCCTTAGTCTTTGGGGTCCTTGTATATATTTCACTTTTTGAGATTAGATAAGATTCAAATTTATTGTCATTACATATGTACAAGTATAAGGCAACGAAATGCAGTTTAGGTCAAACCAGGAGTGCAATAGCAGCAAGTGCAGGTTATAAAAGTATATAGATTGCAACTATAAAAAAAAAACTATGGTGATATTTACAGATGGATGTACTATGAATATATATATATATATATATATATATATATATATATATATATATATATATATATATATATATATATATATATATATATATATATATATATATATATATATATATAGGTTGCTATTAATAATCAGGGTATGCAGATACACAGTTGAAGTAAGAATTATTAGCTCCCCTGTTTTTAGCAGAGAGAAGATTTGTTTTCAACACATTTTTTAAACATAAAGACACTTCTATACAGCTTAAAGTGGCATTTAAAGGCTTAACTAGGTTAATTTGGGTAATTAGGCAGGTTAGGGTAATTAGGTGGGTTATTGTATAACGGTGGTTTGTTCTGTAGACTATCGAAAAAATATATAGCTTAAAAAGGCTAATGATTTTGACCTTCGAATTATTTAAAAAAAATTAAAACTGCTTTTATTCTAAAAAATAAATAAATAAATTAAAAATAAGACTTTCTCCAGAAGAAAAAGTAATATTAGACATACTGTGAAATTTTCCATGGTCTATTAAACATCGTTTGGGAAATATTTAAAAAAGAAAAAAAATCAAAGAGGGGCTCGTAATTCTGACTACAACTGCATGTGAACATAATTACAAATGTATATGTACAGTGGACATGTACAATTCAAGATAAATTAGTGCAGTGTAGTGTAATTCAATGAATATGTGCAACTTTAAATGTGCAAATATTAAATAGTACAGTGATTATGGGGAGTATAAGTTATGAGGAGAGTGCGGGGTGTATGGGGGCCAAAACTTAAGTTAGTGTTGCTGTTTGAGCAACATTTAATGCCCAAAGCTCAATGCAAAGGTCAATTTTTTTACTGCCCACTTTCACACTGATGGGTGTTTTTAGCTTCTGTATTTTTATATAAGGACATGGACATATCGATAGAAATGCTGAATTTCACTTTGCAGTCATTTTTATTAGATAAAACAGTTTCAATTAAATGTCATCGTAATGTCCAATTAAATGTAATTGCAGCTTTTTGTTTACTAAAATTGACAAACAAACAAATAATTTAGCAATATTAATAACAAAAATTAATTATAAAAATTCCTTACATTTATATAGCGATTTTTCTGGACACTCAAAGCACTATACACATATAGGGGGGAATCTCCTCATCCACCACCAGAATGCAGCATTCACCTGGATAATGCAACGGCAGCCATATTGCACCAGACCGCAGACCGCACACCACACACCACACACCCGACGATTGGTGGAGAAGAGACAGAGTGATGAAGCTAAATATGATTTGGGGGTGGTTAGGAGGCCATGATGGACAGAGGCCAGTGGGCAAATTTGACTAGGATGTAGGGGTTGAACCCCGAATCTTTTTCGAAAGACTTCCTGGGATTTTTAACGAACACACGAGAGTCGGGATCTTGGTTTAACATCTCATATGAAAGACGGCACTCAAAGAGCAGTAGAGTCCCTGTCACTATACTAGGGCGTTAGACCCACACAGACCACAGTTTGGGTGCCCCCTGCTGGTTGCACTAACACCACTTCCGGCAGCAAACTAGCTTTTCCATGAGGACTCCCATCCAGGTACTGACCGGGTACAGGCCTGCTTCGCTTCAGCGGGCGACTATGTAAGAGTTGCAGAGAACAAGCTGCCGGTAGCACTTTAAAGTAACTTTAACAATCAACACCAAAAACAAAAAATAATAATAATAAAAGGATTACTTTTAAATTACAAATAAAACTCAAAATACTATTCTAAAAAGATTTAATAACTAATTAATATAAATCAGCTTAATGTATAGGTTTATAAAAACATAAAAAACTATAAAGACCCTAATCTGATGACAAACGCAAGGTCGTACATGCTTACTCTGGGTTTTAGCCATAGAAGATATTTTCATGCTCAGCAGCATTCAAATGCATAATTGGTTTCATTCCTCTTCACTTTGACATAAGGTAATTATGTCTCTCTTATGTGGTTTAGGGCTTTTTAAGACCTGGTTATCATCGTTATCCCTTTAAATAACTTTTACGTTATCATTATTTAACTTACATTTGATAGTTGATAAATTCCAACTTATATACTGTAAAAAAAGCATAAGTCCTGAATCAAATTAACCCAGAGTCAATTGAACTTATGTTAAACTGGCTTAAAACAGCTTGCATAGCTTATAAAATTAAGTTACAACATGATTAGCGTAGTTTAATGAGTTACAATAAACTAAAAACATGCTTTCGTGATTTATTGATCATACACTCAGAAATAAAGGTACAGCTGTCACTGGAGCAGCACCTTTTCAAAGGATACATATTTGTACCTGAAGGGTCCATAATGGTACTTCAAAGGTACTTTATAGGTACATTTGGGCACAAAAATGCACCTTCGAGGTACCACTGTGGACTGTTTGGGTACAAATATGTATCTTTTGAAAAGGTACTGCCCCAATGGCAGCCCCTGTACCTTTATTTTTGAGAGTGTTTACTTTTTGTGCAGTGTAGGTATTTTGCATTTGTAAATGAAAAGTTTTATTGTAGTCTTTGTTCCTTTTTAATAGTAATTTGTCATTGCACTTATTTTGCAATGCAAATACAATGCATACCGCAATGAGAGAGAGAGAGAGAGAGAGAGAGAGAGAGAGAGAGAGAGAGAGAGAGAGAGAGAGAGAGAGAATTTACATTTCTTTTTCCAGCCCGATGGATTTGACAGGGTTAAGCATATCTCTCGTTCTTTGTTACCGTCTTGTACGCACAGGAACGGCTGCTTTCTGTTCGACAACAAAGGCAGCGGATTGCTTTGATAACCTCTGCTGCTGTGATATCTAATCTATTAAATGCACGCTGAAATGTGAGTTGCATGAAAAGCTGAGTGCGCGCGCGGAGCGGAAAGGGGAGGCGGTTTGACGGACTGCTTCACTCGAAACCTGCGTGTGTCGCTGGAGGCTCTGGAAAGAAAGCTCGAGGTGTAACTCAGGACAAGGGGAAGGTGGGGGGAAAAGAAAAGAAAGGCCGTCACTCTTGTCGAGGGCATAATCGGAAACGCTGTTTAACTTGGCGAGCTCTGCCGGATAACGCGCGAGCTGCTTCCTGACCGACTGTATATTCACAAATGACTGCTGCTAATGAGCATACTAATAATTTATGTTTATCAATACATTTGGCTGAGTGGGTACACAGCAGACATTTTTTCTTGATCGATAAAGAGAGTAGACAGAAGCTCAGCGTAAACTCCTGAGGAGAATCAAGCGATTAAATAAGCTGATAGTAGTGTTTTTGTTTAGCGCTGTGAGAGTGCGCATGCGCCACCTAGCGTTCACCACGAGGTAAAACTCGTTTAAATGAAGGGTTTTTATTCATCCCTCTCTGTTGGATTTGTGAGAAGAGGCGCTGATTATTATGCTAATCAGCTCTCCGTTTTCTTTCCGTGGGGTTTATAAAGCATTTGAGATACTGATGTAACATTCTTTTTCAAAGGATATCTAGTTATCTTCAGGACTGATGCTAGTAAAGGAATCTATGTCAGTGAAAGTGTGAAGAAATATAATAATAATAAGCAGACTGGAATTTTGCTTGCTTGGAAACTCAAACACAAACAATAATACATAGCAGGTTTAAACGACTTCAATATAAATGGTTAATGAGAATGTATATAACCCTGGATACGCTTTTTCTGCTAATATTCCAGATGTGTGCTAAATGTTTAGAGCACAGGTGTCAAACTCAGTTCCAAAAGGGCCACAGCTCTGCACAGTTTAGTTCCAACCCTAATTAAACACACCTGATCAAACTAATTGAGTCCTTCAGGCTTGTTTGAAACCTACAGGTAAGTGTATTGGAGCAGGGTTGGAACTAAACTGTGCAGGGCTTCGGCCCTCCAGGAATTGAGTTTGACACCCCTGGTTTAGAGGATAAAGGTAAGATATCACTACCTCTGGAAATGTCCTAAAATACAAAAGTTTTGGAACGCGATAATTGAGTGTATGTCCGACATGTTTAATATTAAAATCTCTTTAAATGTCAAGCTCTGTATTCTTGGTTTATGGAATTTTTTGGAAAGACAAAAATTTTGGATTTGGTTTTCTTCAATCTAGAAGGGCTAATGTATTATGCTGGAAACACTCGTTTATAGAATTTTGGGTAAAAAATATTGAATGGTATTGGACTGGAGAGACTAATTTATATCATCAAAGACAAGCAGAAGGACTTTGACTGTTTTTTTATTGTATTAAAGTTTTTTTCTTGTTTTTTATTTTGTCATTATCTATTTTTCAATGTTTTAAATCATTATTTTGATTTATTTATTTTTTATTTTTTTCATTTTCTTATTTTATTCATTTATTTTATTATTTGTTTTTTGTGTGTATTTTGAATGTGTATGTGTATAATAGAAGGATGTGGATGTGTGCAGTTTTTTATGCTACATTTTTATTGTATGCCTCTTTGATGGTGGGGGGGGGGATCAATAATCATATTTAGGGAAAAAAATAATAATGAAATATTATTCTTTTATTACGTTTATTTAGCAGCATTGTCTGCATGTGTAACTGTTTAAATCAAACAGTAGTAAAGAAGTAGCAGATGCAAGAGTTACAAATCGAAGTTTCTTAATGGGATAGTTCAGCCAATAATGAAAATATACTCACCATTTCCTCTCCCTCAAGTAGTTCTAAACCTTTGCATTTCTGCTTTCTGTTGAACACAAAAGAAAATATCTTGAAGAAAGCTGAAAACCTCTAACCATTGACACAGGGTGTCCACGGGGTCTTAACATGTCTTAAATTTCAAAAAGTACATTTTAGGCCTTGAAATATTGTGTTGTGTGTCTTAATTCATTTTAAACAGGTCTTAATTTTCCTATGTCCTAGTAAAGCCCACATGTGGACGTCCGACATCCATCCAATTACCAACAATCCATTTTTAATAAAACTTTTTTTATTTATTTAAGTTTATATTAAATATTTGTCTTGCAAAGAGATGCCATTTACAATAGCTGTTAGACATGTCTCCCTTAAATCAGGGAAAGAAAACTAAAATTAAACAGTTCCTCGTGATAATAACAGAGCAATATATCCCTTTACATTGTCTTCCATTCATACAAAAATTATTACAAAAGTAAGAGGAGTAGACATAATATTTATAAATAGGCATGACACTTAAGGTTTTTTAACAAAAGGCATTAGGTTGAATAGAATTATACTCAATCAATTTGGCCCAAAAGCCAACAAATATATATGTTTGATTGTTTATGCAATTGCCTCCACAATAAATATGCCTTTAACATTGTTAAACTTAAGATTTGTTTTTAAAAAGTATGTCACTAAGAGATTATTACATTTAGTGCTAAGTAAAAAACATTCATTGGCCCAACTAAACCGTTAGAAATATATAGTGTTTAGTCCTGCACAAGTCAAAAATTTCATTCATAATGGTCTTAAAAGCATCTTAAATTTGACTGGATGAAACCTGCAGAACCCCTTCGATATCTGCATTGTAGGAAAAACAAATGTGGAAGTCAAAGGTTGCTGGTTTCCATCTTTAAAATAATACATTTGTGTTTAACAGAAGAAAGAAACTCAGAAAGGTTTTGAACAAGTGAAAGGCAAGTAAAAGATGACATTATTCTCAGTTTTGGCTGAACTATCCATTTAATGGCAAACAGAATTTTCCACAGATGATTCTCAAGCACAACACAACCAACAAAAGCATCCAAAGCGGCTCTTCATTCCTGCTTGCACATACCCAAGCGCTGGATCAATATCCATTACCAGCACTAGTGCTGCAGACAAGCCATTCATTTCCACTGCAAAGCACCACGATATTCCCCCTGGGAAGCGGTTTCACCACCCTGCCTGCTACAAGCAAAGATGATTACACCAGATTCATGCTAGGAGTGTCTGTTAGTGCCTCAGATTACCTCTGCTTGTTCTCGAAGCGTGATATCAGCGATGCTAAGCACATGTAGTTAAAGATATAATTGAATTCACGCAACATAACAAACCCAGTAATTTCATTTGGTGTTTGTGTCTTCATGACGTGAAGCAGATTGTTGTGTTCTTGCCATGCCAGACTTGGAGCAGTTATCTCTTCACGTCTTCATAATGGTCTGTGATTAATGTTCCACTCCGGTTACGCATGAGTGCGAGGTGTTTTCAGGATTCGGATGGGAGTTTGGAGGGAAGAGGGTGGGGAGCGTTTCTTCTGTGGGAATGGGGAATATGGGAATGCCTTAGCTGGACTGTTTCGGGCGGAGGGGTGCATTCAGACAAAGCCAACAAAAACAAACGTCCGCGGCTCTGGGAAGGCAGGGTCTGGTCTGAATCCTCGGTGGTTATTTACAGATGTTTACGACTTTGCTAGGGAAAGGAGCCCTGTCGGAACATGTGGGCTTGGTTGAGATGACCTTTTTAGCGGTGTCGGGTTACACTGAATGGCGTCACATCTTTGATCATGGTGAGATTATGCGTAGTTGGTTACATTTGTTTGTGTGGGTCAAGTGAAGGTGAGATCACGTCTGTGTGAAGAAGATGACGGCTGTTGTTTTGACTCATTTGAACTTTAAAACGTGGAAGTTTGTAACTGAGTGCAGGTTTAGTAATCCTCTTTGTTTTTTTGTCTGTTTTAGGATCAAGGGCCAGGAATGGTACCTCATCTTCAGGAGCCTCCGTCAGCAGTGCCACGGCAGCCCCAGGGCAGCAACTACAACATGATGCTGAAGAATCAACTAATAAACAAACAGCTTCAACAGCAACAAGTCAGTGTTCAAACTTCACGTTGAATGCCTCGTGCTGTTATTGATGCTTTGGTGTCTGAATGGCCATTTGTTTTGCACCTACTTGTGGAGTAGAATTAGCTTGCTTGAATTAAGTTAATGTGTTGTTGTTTGATTCTTAAAGGAAAAGCAAAGGCAACTGGAGCAAATGAATGGAGGGCATATCACAGACTGCCAACAGGTGGCACCATTTCAAGGTACAGAAAAATCACTCCACCTTCAACTAGTCATTTTCCATAAACGTTTAGTGAACACTGAGTCTCATTCTTTGTTTTTGCATTAAATCTGCATACATTTTCCTTTGGAAAAAGTTTTTTTTTTGGAATGAACTGAAAACATACAAGCTTAATGCACAGGGAGCATTCATAACAAATTGTTGTAAGTTTCTTTAATATATATATATATATATATATATATATATATATATATATATATATATATATATATATATATATATATATTATTAATTAGACATGTAAACACTGACTCTAAATGTTACAAATAACTAATAATAAATTAAAGCCTAGAAGCCTAGAAATATTAATATTATTTCACAGTGGCTATAAAGAATGTGAGTGTCACCTAATGACAGGCACAGATTGGGAATTCAGAAGCCCCTGAGCACAATGTCCTGTAGGCCCCCTACCTAGTCGCACCTCTATAGTTGAATTAGAAAATTAATTAAGGGTAATATAATATTTTTTTAATAAAATGAATCTATAATGTATTGCCCACTTTTTTTTAAATAAATGAAATACAGTACATATATTTCTAGTCTACAAAGATTTAACTTATTTTTAAAGCATTTAAAGCAAACTTTGAAAAAAAAAATACTAATACATTTAGTGAAAATTAATGGATTTTAATATACTTGTTTCAGTTCACTAAAACAGTACTACAAATTCATATTTAAGGGTATTTTTAATGTATATCTTCTACTAACTTGTAATGCATATGATTTGGATAGAACACCTTTCCAATCCAGTTCTATAAAATCAGAGTCCTCCATAATACAAACACTTGCCTACTTGTCTTCCTCGTGATGAAGAGTAGGCAAAATCTAATATGTAGTGGGGGGAAAAAAGAAGAATGTGTTCATCAGACACTGGATTCGAACCGGGTTCATGATCGATTGATCGATGTAGCCGTACGCTTAACGAGCTACTCCACACGCGTCGCTGTTTGTTGCACTCTTTAGTTATGTTGTCTCTGTCAATCAAACAATGATTGGCGTGAATCACTTAGCTAGTTTATTCCCACGAGGTGCCACTTAGCCTAAACAGACACTCCCCAACCCACCCACCCCAACCCTCACTGGGGCCCCAAGTGTGCATGGGTGTGCCCATAGTGCTCATTGGTTAATCCGGCCATGCTTATTGACAATAGAATTAAACAACATATCTGTGTCAGTAAACCAGTTATTAACTAGTAATGTCCAGTGTCAGTTATATAAAAAATGCTAGGTTGTTTCAACCCAAATTTGGGTAAATTATGGACAAACCCAATGATTGTGTTAATTTTGCAAATTACATTTTTATCCCATTGCTTTGGTAGGTCTCAGATTTGAGTTAAAACATTCATTAATTAATTTTCTTGTCGGCTTAGTCCCTTTATTAATCTGGGGTCGCCACAGCGGAATGAACCCCCAACTTATCCAGCAAGTTTTCCAGCCGCAACCCATCTCTGGGAAACACACGCATTCGCACACACACTCATATACTACGAACAATTTAGCCTAACCAATTCACCTGTACCGCATGTCTTTGGACTGTGGGGGAAACCGGAGCACCCGGAGGTAACCCACGCGAAGGGTGGGAGAACATGCAAACTCCACACAGAAACGCCAACTGAGCCGAGGTTCGAACCAGCGACCTTCTTGCTGTGAGGCGACAGCACTACCTACTGCACCACTGCCTCGCCCCTGAGTTAAAACAATCTGTCATTTTTATAGAGTGAGCAGCTGCAGTCGTGGTGTGATTTAAATTAATTAATTCATGCGTTAATTACTTTTTGTTCTGTCTTGCAGGTCCAGGTCGACCGCTTCCTCCAGAGTGTTACCCTATGGGGGCTCCTCAACAGCCAAATTCTGCCATGCTTTCCCATACCGGCCCTTTACCCACAAACCGAATGGGTTTGTCCTCCGGCTCGGTGTCCCAGATGGGCCCATCAGTAGGAGTGTACATGTGCAGCAAAGGCTCAAAACAGCCCCTCTGCCACCCGTCACAAGACTTTGGGATGACGATGCAGCCGGGCCAGGGCATGATGGGAATGGGTGGCCCTCCACGTCAGCCACTACACCCAGCTCATGCAGTAACCCGACCAGGAATGCCGTGTCCAACCCTTGCAGGTGGTCCTGTGCCGACCCACCACTTACGTCAGGCACTGCACCAAGGTGGAGCTCTTCCGTCACGTATGATGTTCCCTTCACAGCAGCAGTCAGCATCACAGTCTCAGCTCTGGCAGCACCAACAAGGAGTGCAAGCACATATGGACCCTGCGACTCACCAACACCCCTTCCCCGCAGGAGGAGCTCCACCGGGATGTGGCGGTCCTCAGTTTCCACAGAGGTCTGGAATGGCAGGTTTGCCAGCCAACTTCCCTGGCTCCCGTCCTCCTCCTAATCAGGTAGTCCCTGGTTTGGTTGGTCGACCGGAGCAGAAGATGCCCACCGCCCAGCCTCTATCCTCCATGTCCCAACAGAGTCTCAGAATGAGAGGTCCGCTCTCCTCTCTTGCCATCATGAAGCCAGGAGGTCCATCCATGATGCACACAGCTCATGGCATGGCCCCTCCCAGCTATCAGACTGCTTCTGCTGGGAAGCACTGTTTACCGCAGGGCTACAACCCCGGACACAAGCTGCCCTCCTATGACTACACACCACAGCATCAGAGCAATGGGGCAATGCCCGGCGGGTTACAAGGCCCCGGAGGAGGTGGAGGTGGGGAGGTGGACTTCATAGACACTCTGGTGGGCAACAATGAAGACTGGCTGAACAATCTCACCATGATTGATGAATATCTTGAGCAAAATCATAGGGACTGATCAAGGGCTTCCTAGGTTTGAAAATCACTACACACAGTGCCCACACGGGGGCGTCACTCTGTAAAGGTGCATTCACACCAAGAACAATAACTATGATGGCAACTATATGGCGTCCACACCAGAAGACAACAGAATGTCCATGTACTTTGTAAGGTGAATGCTGAAACAGAAAGAGTCCATTCTGTGGTACTGCACGTGTCAAACTTGTCCATCCAGTTGAGTATACTTTGAAAGCTGTGCAGACACTGCTGTGTGTGGGACAGCAGGATGGGGGAAATGTGTGATGCACAGGCTTGACATTTAAAGGCAATTTATACTTCTGTGTCAAGTCCTTACAGTAGCTCACACTGTCGCATGCCCTTTGTCATACCCTAATTCTGTGTTCACACCAGATGCGGAATGTGTGCATAAATCACGCTATTTAAGCGTAAAAAGATGCATGAACATTTTGAGTTTATTCGCTTCATTCGCGCATCAAACTCGCTTCACAACAGCGGATTCGGCGTCATGATCGGGGATTCTGTCTGCCTGTTAAATTTAGCTTTGTTGTTAAATGGCTAACATGGATTTTATTGAGAGAGTAGCTGTGCTTTAGGAAGGATGAAAACAGCGTAGATTTGTTTGGCGCCATGTCTGAGTCCATTAGATCCATTTAGAGGTGCACCCAGCACTGTGAGTTCATAAACTTCTTTAGAAACTATACCTGGATGATGGAGCTTTCAACAGTGCTTCCGACAAAGCCGAGCCCAGTTTAATTGAGCTGTTGTCCGGTGTCGGCAAAAGGATTTTCCCTCGGGACACCAACAACAGACACTACGTCATAATCACGGCCCTACAAAAGAAAGCTTTTGATTGTTTAACGCGGCGCGAATGTCCGCTGAAGTTCAAATTTTACAACTTGAGCGGTTGATCTGTAATGTGCAATACGCATATTAAGCACATCAAACAAACAAAATGCTCAACTTGTGCCATTTCATTCACGCGAAACTGCTGCAGAATGTCTGTTCACGTTTTTGCATTGACTTAACATGTAAATCACTCGCGCTTGACGCTTCATCTGCATCTGGTGTGAACGCAGCATAAAGGCTCGTACACGCTGGGATGTTTTTCATTTGCGTTTATCTTCAGCGTTTTATGAGACGTTTTTCCAGATTCAAACCCAAGCGATTTTCACTGGCGTCAAGCAGAAGAGTATGCAAAATCACTCCTTGACGTTAAATGGCGCTAAACAACTTTAAGCTTCTGACACCCCACTTATAACACAGAAGAAGAGGAAGAGAGGAAGTTCACATGCTTGTTGTTAAAGTTACTGGTGATACGAACAAGCACGGATGGTTCAAGTAGCAAGTAGCGATGAAAAAATAATTATTGTTCACCAGTGCAATAAGCAGCTCCACGTTCATTTCGCCTCTGGGCTTCTTCTTCAATGTGCGCTCGCATTCACAGTTTTATACTTGAGCGTCTCCGAGTGCCGTTTACCGTAACTTCAGCAGCTCCGTGTACGTGAACAAAAGTGCCAACCTGATTGGACGAGAAAGTTTTGACACGGCAAGTTAAAACTAAAAATGAGCATGAGCCATTTCTTTAAAAATTACGCTTTCACGCCTTGCGTTTTGTGCGTAGGTGTGCATGATCACATTGGGGCCTTTTATTTAGTCACGAGGCGCTAAACGTCGATGGAAAACGCGAGCGAAAAGCATCCCGCTGTGCACAGGCCTTAAGGCAGACCCTGATATGCATCTCTCAAAAAATGTGACAACGATGCAGCGCGTGATTTGTGATTGGCCATCTTGGTAGTGCTGACAAGTGTGGGCAGAGCTAAGAGCCATGAGAGCAAAAGGAGGCTAGTTGCGCGAGTACTTAACAAGCGACTTTTTGCATTTATTTTGTGACTAAAATGTGAGTTTGAGCTACAGTAGCATTGCATTAATTTCCAGTATGGAATCTCCACTGCATACTAGTGTTTTGGAAGTGCTATTGCAGAGCAACATGGACAGAATGCAGAAGTATAAATGCACACTACTGCTGCTTACAAGGTATGGGGCGTGGGGTAGAGCGATCACTCGACGCAGAAGTATAAATGTTCAATGGTTTTAACGTAAAACAAAACAAATTAAATGGTTTGATTTAGAAGACTTATTCCCACTATGTTGTGCATTACACTTTCTCCCATTCATATTACAATGAATGTACCGTCAAGGTGCAAGCTGTTTAACCTTCAGAGGATTCTGATCGGCAGGATTGTAAGAATGTTACCAATCACATTACATTCCCACATCACAGTGTATACTTCAGGATGCTTATAAAGTTTATAGTTATCATCATAGTTATGGTGTTTGGTGTGAACAGGTCTTAAAGTCCCCCAAGTGTTCTGGTCATGGTTAGCATTACTGATAATGTGTTGGTGGAAATGATGCACTGCTAAGCCTCACGAAATGCCATCATTAAACAGGCTAATGTTATAAGATGCCCTTTTCTTTTCTCAATTGTTGCTCTTCAAGTGCTCTTTGCGCTACAAACAGATGATATTGTGGTCATCATTAAATTAAAATGGAGTAAAACACTGATTTTGGAAAGAATGGGCTTTCCCTGGCAGTGTAAACAAGTTCTCAGTCGATTAAAGATATATTTCACACGACAAAAACAAACATTCTGTCATTGTTTACTTGCCTTTATGTCCTCTTGGCTGAAACACATTTTGAAGAGCTGTGTTTAACCATGAATTTAATGTTAATGGAGTCTGACAATATTGATTTTAGGTGAGTAAATGATGACAGAATTGTAATTTATTTTTGGGTAAGCTATTCTCTGAATGCAAAAGATCACAGTATTGTTGGCAGGCTCGTTCCAGACCAGGCAAACATCTGCAACGTCTCATTCCTGCTATTTGAAAAGCATCTCAGACTATTTCCGTGATGGACTGTTTGAGGGTATTTCAAAAGGGGGTCTCGCCCTGTACATAAAGTATTTTGTAAAATATGGTTTCTTAAAGTGTAACATACAAAAAAAAGAGAAGTACACATATTTATGCTTCTTTTCTGCTGACGGATTTCTTTGTAAATACTTACCAAAAGAGTAAATAAAACAAGAATTCAATGATGTAAAGAAATGTGTGTCACGTTGAAATTGCGAATGAAATATTTTACACTAGGAAACTCTATTGTAATTTGTATTATGCAAGACAGTATGGTTAGTCGTGAAGTAATACTATGTATTACAAAGGAGAAAAAACGTTATGTTTTTGACATAACTGGACTTCTGGTACTCCAGTCTGGCTTAAGAGGGGTTTTGTTTGGTCTTTTTAAATTGTAACGTTTGGAGTATAACGATTCTCAACATTTCATTCAGACATTAGAGCTTCTCTATCTTGTGTCATATTGCCATAGCATAATACATTTTACATTAGACACCAGTGTCCATGTAATAATGATCTGTTCCCTCTTACAAAATGAGGAGATCTTAAAGATCTTGATGTTTTCTGGACCAAGGACACTTTTCAGCAATTCTGGGAATGTTTTTTGTAAGTGCACACCAGCTACACTGAAACATCAGCCTCGATGTAGCAGAGGGATGAAAGTATATGATCACACCACCTATAATGTAATACAAGAGCAACACCTGTCACAGCAAGTGCAGAAAAAACCCACAGTCCTTTGTGCCAGAGTCTTGGGTTTCCAGTAGTTCATGACCATGTAGTTGATGCCATGAACTTTAAGACATTCTGATTCGTGATTAATTGTGATTTATTATATTTTGTCTTCATATTTTTAGATTGGGAAATAAACTGTATAAAATCGAAAAATGTCTCTTTTTTTGGTGTATATTTTGTTCTTGCTGTAAATTGTAGTTGTGTTTCCACTGGTGCTGTGACTGAAATATATAACTATGAAGAAAAATAGTAGCATCACACCTCATTTAGCTTTATGATAAAAATTGAGTTCCACACAATTCCTTCATGTTGTTTCAACCCAATTTGATTAAGTCAACCATATTGAAGCGGATTGAACAATCAAAATGAAGTTGTTCTCATTTAGCATCACGATGGCTGCAAAAATTGCAAAAAAACACCAGCTACACTGAAACAGCAGCCTCGGTGTAGCACAGAGATGAAAGAAAAAAAATATTCAAAGATGATTCCTTGGACTTAAACATTTTACGTTAACTGGTTTTAGACAATTTATATAGTCTGGATTTAAACAAAGAAATTAAGTTGAACATTACTAAATTTAATTTGTTTGTTTAAATTCAACCCATATACATTGTTTGCAACAATTTTGCAGACATAATTTTTTTCACCACCTATAACGTTACATACGAGCAACACTTGTACAGAAAAAAGTGGATTGAACTTAAAACAATGAAAAAAAAAACCTTAAAAATTGTATTGGTTCAAGACATATTAAAGAAGTAGTTTGAACAAGAAGCAAAAGTTTTTATAGTGAATGAACAATATCCTTCTGAGACTCCACCCATTGACTTGTATCCTCTGTAGTGGAAATTGTGTTTTCATAAAAATTTCTTTGATTTTTTTTTTTTTTTTTTTTGAGCCACTCTGTCAAGTCCTATTGTACTGTTCAGAGGACATCCTGGGCTTTCTAGCGTCATTGGTTGGCGGTTCATTCCATAGTGGCAAGCCTGGATTAATAAAGGGACTAAGCCAAAAAGAAAATAAAGGAATGAAACTGGAACAAAACCGGTTACTTATGTAGCATTAGATAAGATGGTAACAGAGTGATTAATGTCGAGCTGCAGCTTAAAACCCAGGATTAGTGCAAACTACACTGAAACTTAACTGGCTAGCGAGCTCATCTGGATTCATGGTACAGGCCCATGGGGAGTATTCCAGAAAGCAGGTTATGTGACATACCAGGGTAAGTTTAATAATAAGTTGATAACCTCAACTTTTGGTTCCAAAAAACAGATGTAACTTATGCACATAACCTGTAGTTCAGGTTTAGTTCACTACTACAGTATGTGTGCATGTGTTTCTTCGGCTTAGTCCCTTTATTCATCAGGGGTTGCCAAAGCGGAATGAACCACCAACTTATCCCGCATATGTTTTACACAGCGTATGCTCTACCAGCCGCAGCCCAGTACTGGGAAACATCTATACACACTCATTCACATGTACACATACAGCCAATTTAGCTCATTCAATTCACCTATAGCGCATGTCTTTGAACTGTGGGGGAAATCGAAGTACCCGGAGGAAACCCAAAGACTCGAACCAGCGACCTTTTTTGAGGCGACAGTGCTAACCACTGAGCCACTGTGTCGCCCCTGTTTCTTATATTTCTTTTATGTATTTTTGTAAATTCTTGATGAAATGCTATTATACTCAAAAAGTGACGTTTGCTGTTTGTTCAGACTACTTATTTAAAATGAGCTGAAACATAATTTTGAGGGTTTTTTGTGACAATTGTTTTATGTTAAATCCACTTAAATTTATAAAATAAGTTAACTTAATTCCTCCATGTTGTCCCAACACAAATCGATTGTGTGAAATCCAGCTTTTTTACAGAGTATAAAATAATGTTTGCATGTTCCATTATTTGTCTTGTTTAATTTCGTCTCGCATAGTGAATCTACTTTTGTTTTTGTTTTTTTTCTGTTTTTCGTAACAGGACGCTTTAAATATATTCCTTACATAACCAGCCAGCCCTTTTATAATATAAACATATATAATTCATCAAGCATGGAAGGTTTAGAGCAGGGGTGGGCAAACTCGGTCCTGGAGGGCCGGTGTCCTGCACAGTTTAACTCCAACTCTAATGAAAAACACCTGCTTATATATTTCTAGTGATCTTGAAGACACTGATTGGCATGTTCAGGTGTGTTTGATTAGAGTTGGAGCTAAACTATGCAGGACACCGGCCCTCCAGGACCGAGTTTGCCCACTCCTGATTTAGAGTGTACTTTATCTTTTCGTGTAACGTCCTATAGAAAGTATAATTCTTGTTCACAACCAAAAGGTGAAGATTGATATTATAAAATAATGTACCAATAGGGGGTGATAGGCACTAAGAATGTAACTTGCAATTCTGTTGACAATGCTTTTTAATTTTATGGTTAAGCTGACTGAACTCTCTTATAGAAGCAAGTTTGAAACTGACATACCTTGAGTATGCAAGTTTAACTTTAAGAAACTCAGAGTTCAGGGCTTATCAGATGATAAGTTAACCTTGCTTTCTGGAATACACCCTTGGGGCCTGTACCATGAAGCAGGTTTAGCAGGTTAACCTAAGTTTCAATAGCTTGCACCAATGGGTTTTTGGTACCATTATGTTAGCTGGGTTTTAACCACTAGTCTATTAATAATGAACAAAATTATAAATATATTTACAGGATTTATCTAACCCTAGATCGCATCCATAGAATATTTCCCAATTGTTCTCATTTATGTTTTGGCAATGCAACAAAATCAAACTGTTTCCATGGACTGTTTCCAAAAAATAATTGTAAAGACTTTTGCTTTGTCCCTAAAGCTATACCTTCTGAATTGTACAGTAGAACTGTGCCTTGATCGTGATAAAGAATATATATATATATATATATATATATATATATATTAAGTAATATATTTGTAACGCCGGGGGTGACACACACAACTAGAGGTAAGATCCAATAAGCAGGTTTATTCAGTGTCAAGAAAGCAATGGTCAAATCAGGAGTAAACAGTAGGCAAATCCAGAGTCGTAATCAATGTACAGGCAATGGGTCGTAAGGCAGGTGGTTAAACAGGATAACAAGGATATACAAGGCTAGGGTCTAAAACACGGAGAAACAAGACAAGGAGAAACACGTTGTAATGTCACTAGAAGCAAACAAGACTCGGCAAACATGGGTGAATGAGTGGCTTATGTAGGGTGTCTAATCAGTCTCTGAAAGTCCTCAGGTGTGCGAATGTAATCAGTCTAGATGAATGAGCAGGCGTGAGTGTGACTAGAGAGCATGTATGCATATGTAGTCCAATAGAAAGCAAAAGTGTAGTCTATGAATATGTGAGAGAACCAGCGATCTCTGGAGAATGATCGCTGGTTATCGTGATAATATTTATTACTAATCCCTAAATTAGCAATTACATTAAAATATTAACCATGAACTTTAACATATAAAGCTTTTAAAATGAGCCATGAGCTGTTTGTGAACTATTAATTTTTTTTCTTAAATATTGTTTATTCTTCATCTGAGAAATGAACTGCACTGACTTTATCAGGTGAACTGCAGCAAACTATTCTCTCATTTCTCGTGTGATTGGCCATTTGTTGCACATTATTTAACCTTATTTTATTTTGATTGTTATGATTTACCTTTATAAAGAGATTTATTTCACCTTTGGGTGCAAGAAAAGAGTAACGCAAAAAGTGTTTCACTTTCCTCTGATGATTTTTGATTCCTGTTGGCTTGTTTTACAACACAATGTTCACTAAGTTTTAATGAACATCCCAGTTTCACTTCCTTCACTGTAGCTTTTAGTGTGGTAAATAAGATAAAACATTTCTTATGTCTGGAAATCAAAAGAGAATAGTCAAATAATCAGCAAATCAAATAAAGGTTCTTTGAATTACAAGTCCAAAAATTAAGTTTTGTGTTTAATTATTTATTTATTTATTTATTTATTTATTTTATTTGTTTGTACATTTATTCTATTCTTTTCTATTCTATTCTATACTCTACTCTATTTTATTTTATTTTATTTTATTTTATTTTTTTATTTATTTTATGTATTTATTTATTTTATTTTAGCTTAGTTTTGTTTAATCCATTTTTATACTTCATCTAGCAAGAATGTTTTTTTTTTTTTAATTTTGTTTCTGACAGTTTTACTTTGACTTTTTTTTAAATGAAAACTATGTTTTATGTATGCGTATGCATCCAGCATAAAACAACTATCAAAATAAAACAATTATTTTTAATGTTTTGAAATTTAGGAGATACTGCATATGCAATTATGTCTTTTTTTTCTTTTGAACTCCTCGTGAATAGATAAATATTAATAGCAATTCATTTGACACAGTTCCTGTTATTGGGGTTTTATGGTTTTGCTTGTTTCATTTTTAGATCAGCTTGTTTTGCTTCCTTAGTGTCAGCACTGTTTCAAGCAGTTGAACATCAGAGCTATTATTACACAACAAAAGCTCAGGTCAAATCAAACTTAAAAAATCAAAAAGAATAAAAAAATATAAAACCATGCCTTCTCTTGCACAATCTGCATGGACAAAGTGATATGAAGAATCTGCCAGAAGTGGAAGAGAGAAAGAGCACATTTATATTATGGATGCTACCACTTTACTGTTTTAAATATATACACAACTTAATATTCAAGGGGAAAAGTGTAGTACTGTGTTAAATAATAATGAAAATGAGTTGTTTTACCTCAAATTTCAGCCAAACAAACAAATCTAAACATCATTTTTTACATTGTAACATTAACCCAGTGGTTGGGTTTGTCTGTATTTGAAACGATACAGCATAAGGGTTGTACTAATTAAATATTGTGAGAGGAGTGGAAGCGATAGTTGACCCAAAAATAAAAGTTCTGCCATCCACTTAATATTAATTTAATTAATTTGTTCCAAACCTGCCTGAGTTTCATTCTTCTGTTGAACACAAAGCAATACATGCTGAAGAATGCTGGAAAAACATTTCCATAGACTTCCATTTTTGTTCACTTTAAGACAATGACCCAACGTTCTCCTTACTGTTTTTTAATACCTCTTTCTTATGTTTAACAAAGAGGTAAATCCTAAACATTTAGAACCACCATCTTAGAAATAAAGGTATAAAAGCTGTCACTCTGTGTTAACTTTTTAAATGGTAAACTTTTATATCTAAAAGGCACACTTTGATACCTTAATGGTAAGCTTTTGTACATTTACGGTACTATGAGGTAAACATGTACTTAAAGGTTTAGTAATATGTACCCCAATGACAGCTTTTGCACCTTTATTTCTGTAAGTGCAGGAGTAATTGGTGAAGAAATTTTGATTCACTTTTTTCTGGTAAACCGATGGTGTTTGCACTTTCAGGCAGATTTAACAGAAATGAGCAGGAAGACCAAACACATATAATGCTGTTTGTTCATCAGACAACACTATAGGAACAGATGCAGGTTGTTTGAGCATATTAGTCAGCCTGTTTCTGACCTACAGCAGTTCTTTCCCAGCAATGTTGACTGAAAACATTACTGAAAACATGACAGAAGTCAACTGACCTGTACTGGATAATGCCACAGTTCTTTTTATTTAGTTTTAGTTTTAGTTTAATACAGTGGAAATGTCATTTATCATTGGTTGAATTGTTATTAAAACATGCTGTGTAAACACTGAAGCTTCTGACACAAAAGAAAAGGTAAACAGAAGTCTCAAAATCCCAAAAAATTACACTATTGTTTTAGAGCTGCTTTAGTTAACTTGTGTTAAACAAATTCAAATTATATATATATATATCCTTTGAATTTTTATTTCTTTGTTTAAAAGTCTTTAGAAAGTCTTATTTGTTTTATTTTGGCTAGAAAAAACATTTTAAGGTCAAAATTATTAGCCTCTTCACGAGAATTTTTTTCAATAATCTACAGAAAAAAAACATCATTGTACAATAACTTGCCTAATTACTCTAACCTGCCTACCTAATTAACTATAGATTATATTTCTATTACTTATAGAAGTGTCTTGAAACTTTGACTCAATATTAAGAAACTCAAAAACGTATATAAACATTTTAATTGTTTTAAATGTATTTAAGTCATTCATTTATATGTGAGCATCATGCATGCATTAAATGGTTTATCTTATATAATATATAATCACAGTCAAAGAGAGAGAGAGGGAAAAACAATTCATTCATTTCCCAGGACAAGATGAAGAAATTAGTTATAATAGTAAATATATATATATTTATGTATAAAAAATAAGTGTTGAATTGAAACAATGACTTATTTAGATATATTTAAAAAAATTATACAAACAAACAATTCAGTTTTTTATTCATTTTCCAGGACAAGATAAAAATGTGTTAGTTATTATAGTAATATAGTACATATCAGTGATCATAATATGTAATATTACAAGCTAGTTATTAATTATAGGCCAATAATATCCACTTTTATACTATAATATTATTTACTATTTATATTATTTTTGTATTTTTATTTTATTTATAATAATTCATTTTATAATATTAATTTAAACTTTACAGAGACAAACGATGTTACTTACCTTCTATTTAATTTTGTGTAACTGAAAGTATCAGTATTACAGAATATTTTAACACAGTTTCTTCATTTATGACCAAATCGCCAAATCCGAACAGTTTGACGGCATGTTTTGACGGCATGTATCCTCTTCTTTTACCATCCTCATTAAAAATACAACTCCCTAAATTCCTTGCACTCCACGATTTGACAAGTAGCCAATGGGCGCCGTGACCGCTGTCACGTGACTCAGGCTGAGCGCTTCCTGCGGCGGTGCAAAACAGACTGGCGATCTGAGGAACGGAGAATTGCAGTTTCTGGGTAAGTTAAACACGTTTGCAAGCTAAAGTTTGTTCGGCTCGCACGTTATGACTTTTCGACGAGGGTCTGGCTTCCATTTACGCCTGCTTAGAGAAAACTCCAGGCTAAATGCGGCACTTGAGAGCTGTCGTAAAGGTAGGCCCGAGCATTTCCTGGTCATAGTCCTATGCTGGAATACATTCACACTGTTAGAGCTCACACGAAGGCGCTGGAAGTTGTAAAAGTACACTATTTAGCTTGTTTCGATGCCTATGTGCTTAGCTGTCATTGTTTGACCCTATGAACGGGAGTGGATATGCATACATATGGGCCAAATGAATGCTCATCCTTATTTTCCATCACATCACCACACAAGTTAGTGAAAGTGTGTAGCTGCTTTTATTGTGGGTGATCCGGGTATTTAAAGCCTCAGTGTGAAAGATTTAAGTGTAAAGTTGGTTTTATATTCTCACTGACCCTTTAATTGAATCATTTCAGAGAACTATTCTTTGCTAATTGCAAATGGGGAAATTGTATTAACAGGCAAGCACAAGCCAAACTACCACATTGTGCACAGTCAATTAAATTGAGCTATGCTTGTTTTAAAGTCTTACTTGCATGCGATTACAGACAGAATATGCAAAGTATCATGGTAAACAATATAAGGACTGTCACAAGTTGTCACTATTTAAAAATAAACCAATGTGTACCAACTTAGAAAAGCTGTACCCACCTATAAAAGCTCAGTAAGTTAAGTGAGACTGCCCTGTATTGGTGGTTTTCATTATTCTCTTATGTAAAAAGTCATTTTCTTTACAAGCTAATCAAGGTTTACGTTCTTAGTAGCCGTAGGTTTTGTGTTGTGTACTGTATAATGAACAACGGGTAGAGTTGTAACATCGGAAATGAAGGCTGTAAATGAGCCTTGTATTTTCAGAGCCGAAGTCCTGTCTTCATTATAAATAACTCTCACTCTCTCTCTCTCTCTCTCTCTTACACACAAATAAACTGGTGCTGTAATTATTTGCATGGCTATCTCTAACCGCTAACCTCATGTTTTTTACATGGTCTCAGGTGTCCGTTTGCACCTCAGAGCTTCATATTTTCTAAACCTGTGACTATGAGATCTTAATTTGTTGTGGATTTCATTACAGATGTGTAAATTTAGCAATGACCTCATCTGTCAGGTCCGGATGTTTATGTGTGCTGACATATTTTGTTATGTGCGCTGCCTTTATTTTTTATTTAAAAGTTCATGTCATTTAATTTACATTAATATATTATAACTTCATACAATATATGGTCAGTTACAATAGTCATTGTGCAAACAATCATATTACAGTTAGAGCTGCACTATATATATATATATATATATATATATATATATATATATATATATATATATATATATATATATATATTGATATATATTGATATATATATATTGATATTGATATCGAAATGTGTGCATTAGGGCTGCACAATATAAGGTTTTGCATTAATATGGCAATGTGATCATTTGCAATAGAATTATAACTTTTCATTTGCATGTGTTTTTGATGCCTGTGAGCTGTGATTGTATAATGATCTTAAAGCACTCAGCCATAATAAATTGTACCATTTGTAACTTTACCAACGATTAATTTTATTGAATTATTTTTAACTTCATCATTCAGATTCTGTACTTACTTGAATACTGTCAGACTCGGAAAAACGCAATAAACACTTTTTCTTAATTGTGTTTTTTTCTTAATTGTGTTTATAGTTTTGCATAAAATTACTCAATACATGCAAATACACAAATGCTCTGCAAATAACACAGATCACATCGAAAATGTGTCAGGGGACCCTAAAAAGTTTATAGATTGTTTATCAAATTTTATGGAGATGCACTCACACTGCAGAATCATCCCAATCAATTTAACATTATAAATTCTTTCCTAATAGAGATATGCAAGTTATCTGGTGAAATTGTATTCATATTGCAAAATAAAAAAAAATCGCAATGTTGATTTTTCCAATATTGTGCAGCATATGGCTGTGCGATTTGGGCAAAATAACTAATTGCGATTTTTCTGACAGGTATTGCGATTTTATTAGCAATTTAATGTTGTAGTCAAGCTTCAGCCTAATAATCTGTAAGCCATGGCAACAATTCTGTGACAGCTCCTAAAAATTACCTGTTTTTGTTTGGTGTCTTTGACTTTGAAACCCAAGATATTCCCAAATTACAGATGTCCTGTTTTTTTATATTTATTTGTCTATTAATGCTTCTGAAGCACGTTGTCCAGGACGTATGTCCTTTTCCTGTATTTTTGGGGGTGTTTTTGTGGGTGTTTCTTTCGGTTGTGCAATTCTGATTGAGCAGAACAAAAGTGTGCTCACTCTTAACTATCACAGAGATTATCACAGTATTTCATATCACAGCCTCTTTGCGATTAACTAATTTCAATGTTTCAAATTGCGATTCGATTTCGGTTAATCGCACAGCCCTAATGCAGCCCTAGTGTGCATCTGCAGTAGTCACATCGCAGGATGTGCAATGTTGAGTTGGCATTATAATTAACTAAAAGTCTCGGTTCAGTACACATGATTTGTGGAGTCATTGTGAATTTTGAATTTCCATTATAATCTGTTAGTGTGAAAGATTTTTACTCGAATGTATTTTTTAAGGCTTGCAGCTGTAAGATTTACAGCAAATTTTAACCATTTGAGAACAAGAAAAGATAAAGTTTGCCGCTTTAACAAAGATTAATTAACTATTTATCAAATGAAGACTATACAGTGTTATTCCAGATTTGATCATTGAATTTATTTGCCTTAATATAGTTAGATCAAGTCATAAAGCACTGTTTGTTTAATTCTTATCTTTGTTCTGTTGTTTTCATCTGTGCTTTAATTTTTCATTATGTTTTATATATATATATATATATATATATATATATATATATATATATATATATATATATATATATATATATATACAGTTGAAGTCAGAATTATTAGCCCCCCTGACTTATTAGCGCCCCTGTTTATTTTTTTCCCTAATTTCTGTTTAATGGAGGGAAGATTGTTTCAGCACGTTTCTAAGCATAATAGTTTTAAAAACTTATTTCTAATAACTGATTTATTTTATCTTTGCCATGATGAGAGTAAATAATATTTTACTTGATATTTTTTAAGACACTTCTATACAGCTTAAAGTGACATTTAAAGGCTTAACTAGGTTAATTAGCTTAACTAGGCAAGTTAGGGTAATTAGGCAAGTTATTGTATAACGATGGTTTGTTCTTTACGCTTTCGAAAAAAAAAATAACTTAAAGGGGCTGATAATTTTGTCCCAAAAATGGCTTTAAATAAATTTTAAACTGCTTTTTTTCTTGCCGAAATAAAACAAATAAGACTTTCCCCAGAAGAAAAAATATTATCAGACACACTGTGAATTTCCTTGCTCTGTTAAACATCATTTGTGAAATATTTACAAAAGAAAAAAAAAATCAAAAGGGGGCTAATAATACTGACTTCAACTGTATATATATATATATATATATATATATATATATATATATATATATATATATATATATATATATATATATATATATTTTGGAAACTTTGTAGATGCGCTCACCTACAAAGTCATCACAATCAATGTAAAATTATGAATTCATCGAAAACAGTTACTTTATTCTTATTGCACTATTATGTTTTTCTCTTCTTCTTCATTCTTTTATATCACATTTTATCTGTTTTATGTTTTTTTCTTTTTTTTTACTCATTTTTATTATTCGTTTTTATTTTTATTTGACTTGTTTCTTTTATTCTTGTTTATGTAAAGCACTTTGAATTGCCACTGTGTATAAAATGTGCTATATAAATAAACTTGCCTTGCCTTATTGTGAAATTATATTCATATCGCAGAAATACAAAATATTGCAATGTCAGCTTTTTCCAATTTCATGCAGCACTAATTAAAGTAATATAATGCTCAAAAATCCAAATCAGGTAAATTCCCATAAGCTTTTTTCTCTCACAACGCATCGCTTGACAGGATGTGTATTACATTTCACAGCTCTGGAGAATTAATAGCTCGTTTTGCGGATGTCATTGCACAGTATGCACACACTGTTTAATATTTTTTTCTCGCTTCAGTTCAACTAGCATCTGTGGTGGTTTATGCTATAAATCTATTTATATATAGATGACTGTGGAAACAGCAACTGTACTTCTTGAGAATAGCAGCATTTGTTTAGTCAGAGCTTTAAAGACCCAGGTTTGCACATTAACAGCATTACAGTCAAACCATGTTCTCCTTCCTTCTACACTTTCTTTGCTGCGTGTCCTATTATTTCTATAAGATGTCATGCATATTATTTTGTGTACCTGCTCTTTGATCATGAACTTTGTTTTTATGCCCTGCAGGCTTAAACATTAGTTGTATTGCAAATATGTGTGTGTAAATTCTTATCTAAATGCTGAGGTTATTCATTGGCTTCTGCTATTGCAAGAATGAAATCAGATTGTTTAGTCATCAATGATGCATTAAAGTAATTAAAAGCAGCAGTCAAGAAATCAATAAAGTAACAAAAGATTTTTAAAGGTTCCTTTCTTTTTCATTTAATTTCCATCAAAGAGTCTTTAAAAATAATAAAGCCATAACTGTATTTTAACATTTATACTAGCAAGAAACCTTTCCTGAGTCAGCATATTAGACTGATTTCTTATGCATCATGTGGCACTGACTGAGCACTGTAAGGGCTGCTGGAAATTCAGCTTTAATAACAAAGGAATAAACACAATTTTTAGAAATATTTAAAGAGATATTACAGTATTTCTGACCAAATAAATGCAACTTTAAATAATATTCCCTGTTTTAAACTGTGGTGTAGATGTTTATTTTCAGAGTCCTTAATGTTTTTTTTTTTTTTTTTTTGAAAATGCGATTTTAAATATGTCTTTGTTTTTATAATCATTGCTTTTTGTCAATTTTTTTATGCATGTATCCTTGTATGTATCTTTTACTTTTGTACTTTTTACATTGTTTGTATTAAAGCATTTTGAGATGCTTCTTTTAAAGGTGTTATTTAAATTATTTATTTATTTTAAAATATACAGTTGTCAACATTTGAAGTGGATCAAAACCTTTTATCAAAGTTGTCCTAAAACTATTGATCAACACTATGCCTGCATGGTCAATTATTTTTAAACCGAAATTGTGATTTGAAAGGGTGCTTTTTTTCAAATCGCAAAAGCTGTGATTATTTCAACATGCTATCAAACAACAAGCTAGTATATAGTTTTTGAAAGTTCTAACAGGTCATATGCACATTATCCTGAACAATGTGGAAAATACAACACTATCCAAATGTAAAAGTTTTAAATGTTTTATATATTGTTATATATAAGATATTATACATAATTAATTTAATTAAATGTAAAATTCTGTAGATATTTAATTATTGTGACAACTGACAACATGTTTAAGAGGGTTTTTTTTTTTTAAATAGTAGCATTGTGTAGCGTACTTTGTGATTGTGCTTGGTTTTTCTTTGGTGCTGTTAAAACTACCACATCAAACCTATAGCTCTTTTATGACATGCTAGTAAGTCACTTTTTAAATCAAGAGTTGCAATTTTGATCAGATAAATCGCAATTACATTTTTTTTCTCCAAATCGTGCAGCCCTAATCAACACCCATTCTTGTCTTAGGGCTATTTTGAAATGTTGACGACTGTAGTTATGTAAAATAGAGTTGTATATTCATTTCTGTCATCTTAACTTTATGGTAAATGCTGCGGAAGAATAGACAACAATCATCCTTAAATCTACAAATTAACCTGCAGAGAGAGAAAAAAAATCTTATTGTTAGGCAGAGATAAATGACTTGTTTGTTTCTTGTGTTTTTGGCAGTAAACGCAGTGATGGCCTCGGCTCCTATAGCACCTTATAACTCCAGTCCTCTTGGGAACAGCTCCAGCCAAAACGTGAGTGAAGTCTGCATGCAGAGGCCTAACCGTGCTGTCCTCATCTCATGTCCGTCCACTCTAACTCAACTGTCATTTCCCCCCCTTAGCTTTACAAACTACATTATCCTGTAAGTGTGCAACGCTGTTGTAGTAGGGTTAGACTTTCGTTTTCTGCATGAATAAATAATGCACTTCACTGGTATCAATAGAGGTGCCCTTTGCTCTTCTTTCCTATAGTGTTAAGCAGCTATATAGATGATATAGAAGAGACTATTATTGATAGCGTTCATATGCTACTTTATTTATGGCACTCGTTTAACTGCTAAACTGCATTGGAGAGGTTCCCTTTAACCTCTTAAGGCCCAAGTTGTTGTTTTTTTACATGGATTTTTTATTTCTCTTTGCTTTTTGGGCTTACTGGAACCTAATTAGAATAAAACCATCATCTTTTGTTTACTATCTTTTGATATGATGTACTTTTAGAGAAAAATTATGTCCATATATGTGGATTCAAGATCCGAATTTCCACAAAACACAATAAAGTCACCTTTGTGTAACACAGCAGTTTTTTCCTGATTGTTTTTTAATGCATTAATAACACATACACACATATTTTTGTATATTATGGACATGTTTTGACTATCAGTAAAAACGACATTTTTTTGGCCTTTTTGGACAGTTAATTTAGTATTTGGGACATTTCATATGCTGCTAAACAGTTGCAGGATGACACTGGATGTCTGTAACAATATATAAAATATAAGACGTAAAACCTGAAATGTGCTGTCCACACATATGGCCGCTAAGCCCTAGGGGGTTAAGTGTTGCAATTTTAGTAAAATAATTTGTCACACTCCAAAAATCTTTTTAGGATAAATAAAGTATTGTTTTTAGTGTTTATTATAGGATGGGTAAAAATGAGACGTCTCAATTTGATTTTTGCATCTAATGATGTTTATAAAAGTGGTTTATTACAGTGTATGAATAGGAAAATAACAGATGCAAGTGAAGTGTCTGATGTGTCAGATGAAATGAAATATCAGTGAAACAATGTTAAGCTTAACAGAATTATTTATGAAAAAAAAACTTTTTTTGACAATTATTAAAGTGATTTAATAATAAAGTACTTATTAAAGTGATATTTAAAACTGTTATTATATTTTAGATGATAAAAATGAATGTGATTAGAATAAGTGATTATATAAGTGATTTGTACATTATACAAAGAATAAGTGATTATGCAAACTGTTATCATATTTTAAGTGATAAAAAATATTACTGACAATGTTTAAAAGCTAGCAGTTTAAAGGATAGTGGCAACTGGCAAAGTATAAAGATTTTAAAGGACAATTGCTTTGTATTTTGCAACTGCACTGAGATCTAAATGTAGCCTTTTAACATGTCATCAAATGATTTTTGTTCTAAATATGTCTGGTATCATTTTAAGACACTTTATGACACTGAATGACAGTCTTCTGTAAATCAGTGTGAAAATATTTTTAATTATTTTCTGCTCAGAAAACCAAACCATACAAACCTTTTTCTCAAAAAAAAAAAAAAAAAAAAGGCTACATAAACGTGTACATATGCAGTGTCTGGCTTGGCACATGTAACCTCTCTGGGCAGAGGGGATTACAGGCAGACAGAGAGTTGGCACATCACTGGGGCTTGAGCCAGGAGTCTGCTGTTCCATACATATGTTAGTGGAGCTGTAACACCTGGCAGGTGATAAGCAGAAGAACCTGAATCTCCATTTTCCCAGGGTCCCCAAGGAGAACCAGAGAGATTTTGCCACCCATCTGTCTCTGTGATTGCCACTGTTTGTCTGGCTTATCCTTTTTCTTTCTTTCTTTCTTTCTTTCTTTCTTTCTTTCTTTCTTTCTTTCTTTCTGTTATTATTTCTTACTACTTTAGTTTCCTCTCATTTTCTTTCCATCCTCTCTTTCTTTCTTTCTTTCTTTCTTTCTTTCTTTCTTTCTTTCTTTCTTTCTTTCTTTCTTTCATTCTTTCTTTCTTTCTTTCTTTCTTTCTAACTATTTTATTTTTCTCTCATTTTCTTTCTTTCTTTCTTTCTTTCTTTCTTTCTTTCTTTCTTTCTTTCTTTCTTTCTTTCTTTCTTTCTTTCTTTCTTTCTTTCTTTCTTTCTTACTTTCTTTCTTTCATTCTTTCTTTCTTTCTTTCTTTCTAACTATTTTATTTTTCTCTCATTTTCTTTCTTTCTTTCTTTCTTTCTTTTCCCCTTCATTTTCTTTCTTACTTCCCTCCTTCCTTCCTTCTTTCTTCCTTGCTTCCTTCCTTCCTTCCTTCCTTTCTTCCTGTCTTTCCCCCTCCCTGCCCAGCTTAATACCCCGAAACAGAATACTGTACAATTGTAGACTACTGCCACAAAAATAGTCCCTGTGCCTTTAAGAGGTCTTTAACCGTGTCTCCTTTAATCCTCTTACTCCTGGCCAGTTTTTATTTCTCCCCCTTTTCTCGTCTGTCCTCTGCTGTTTACTCCACTCCCTCTTATTTCTGTCAGCCAGGTAAGTTTCCCCAACTAGGATCACCACATACTGGTCCATTTGTCATCTCTAGAGCATTACCCAGAAGCCCTTGCTTCAATCTAGCCACAGGGTTGCGACGTGCAAAACACTGAGCAGCAGCAAAAGGACGACAGAATAAATGGCTACACGCAGAGAATAGCACTTTTAGCTTGCATTCCAGTTCACTAACCTTCAACTGGCAGCAGGAAAATAGCCGAGGGAAAGACAATCTGTATCCCTGATCACACACACACACACACACACACACAGGGCATCAGACTGGTGCTCAAAGACAGAGGGTGAAAAGGACAGTCTCCTCTTACTCTCTATTTTCTCTCTCTTCACTACTTCCTCTTCCTTTTTCTCCCGTCCCTCTCTGATCAGTTTTTTTTTCCTCTCAGCAGTTCTATTTTTCATTTTTACATGTCACACAGATCTGTAGTGTATTAAAGAAGCAGTTTGATCATCCTGACATGCAAGCGTTTGTGTATGTGAGAGGGATGCAGCCGTGTCAACCCAATGTTCCTGCGTGTGTTGACAGGCGTCCAGAGAGAGCCTGAAGATGGAGCCGCTGGCAGATGTTACGCTGCTGCCGGGAGAAGAGAGAGTGATCGGTGAGTAACAGCATGTGTGTTTGCTTTCTGGGCTCTTGCTTAATAAGAATGGATCTATTGTATAGGAATGAATCTGATATCTCTATAAGCCTTTGGGTAATCTTTGCATATTTTCAAAAGGGCTTTGAAATGTTCAGATAACTTGCTAGTCCTAGTATTTCTTATTTAAGTTTAAATGAGATTTTTGTGATGATTAACAAACAAATGCAAAAGAGAAAATAACAGTACAAATATAAAAATAAATATATATAACAGTGCAAAAATGATAAAAAAAAAGTAAGAAATCACACTATAACCCTCATATTGTGCAACACACAGCATTTGATGTGCATAAATTATAAATGATGTGCATTTATTTTACAACTTAAGCATATAAACAGGTCAGTATCGAAAGTTGAGGTTGGCAGCATGGTGTATTAAAGAGCCCCTATTTTGCATTATAAAAGGTCATGTTTTGGCTGTGGGGGTCTCCAACAACAGGTTAATATGCATGCAAGGTCAAAAAACACTTTCATGTGCACTTATTTACCTAATTATCCCAACGACTCCCATATGATTTGTTCAGCGATTCATTGTTCCCAAACCCCTCAGCGCAATGCTTATCTGTGCTGATTGGTTCTATGATTCAGTCTGTTGTGAATGGTCAACTGAGTTTAGCGCAAGACAGAGAGAAATGCCCACCACGGCTATAAAATAGCACACAGAGTATGTGAGAGCCCAATGCGGGAAAGCAATATAGCAATTGGGGTGTCAAAATGAATTGTTTCTTCAGTGCACCGCGATGCAGATGCGGACAATTCGATATTGGTTCAGTAATGGATCATAACTGGTTATTACGTACTAATGTCATTTATCTCCTATACACGATGCCGCAGTTAATAACTAGGGCGAAGGAGGTGAGGGCGAGAAAATAAAACGCTCCTACTACTTAAAAGGTAGATAATTATGCACAGTTCAACTGCTTGTCCGTTTGCTGGGAAGTCTTTTTTTGACATTGAAGAAGGCACAGCACACAAGCCACTTTATCACTACTAGAGAGAAATGCTGTAAAACTCCATCTCTGCCTCTCTCTCAGTTTGGACATTTGACTCTCTAGTGTGTTTGTGAGGTAACTTTTCCTCTCCTCTTGGCTGTTAAAGCGATACTTGTGGATCCAGACACGAGCGTGCCTGTTGTGCAAGTTTTCTCCACTGTGTCTTCTACGGATTACCTGTGATAAGAGCATATTATGCGCATATAGACTGTAACTGCGGCTGTAGTTCTCTGAACAGAGCTTTCATTTCTAAAGCCAATCGCAGCCCTTTCTGTTGAGTGGGTGACAAAGACCAATCATAGGAGTGTAAGATCTTGCTTAATAGTGCTCAAAATGCAAACTGGGATAATATTTACATTAGTTAATTTGCGATAAATGTTCATATTGTTTTCTGTGCATGTGGTGGAGTTTTGTTTAAAACATTCAAAAAGAATGTTTTCTTTGAGCAGGTCAAATTAAAGGTACAGTTCATATTATTAAATGACAAAATTGTATTACAAATAATATGTAAATATGAATATATTTATAGATTTTCCTATTAAAAAATTCTTGTGTTGTGAAGAAAGGATCTAATTATGTATGGAAAGCGTTGTCACTGTAATGCACCGAGATATCGAGGTGAACCGAAACGATGGCATGATAATCGTAAATGAATTGTGAGACCAGTGTAGGTTCACACCACTCATAGCTATGCTGTTAAACACCAGTATATTTCTCTACTCTTAATGTTAACCTTAAGTAATATCAACAACACACATTCAGTATCAATCCACACAGTGGCAAAAGTTGAACTTTTGAAAATTTACCATGTGAGGAACAGCTGATGGGGGTCATAGCAAAGACAAACAGCAGAAGATATTGATTTCAGCAACGCATTTAAATCCGTAATGCTTGAAGCATCACGTTTTCAATGTGATTTTGGACACAGTATGTGAAGATTTAACCTGAGAGATACAGTACAAGCACTGATCTATAATAGATACAACACACAATTAACTCATATCAACAATTTTAATCACACTTGCATGTTATGATCCGGAGGAAGAAGAAACTGGTCCATATGACCTGTTAACAGTTACTCATAAAGTCCCTGTCAAAGTCCCATACATAACAGTCTCTGCTGCTCCTTCCTTTAATAACAAATGGCCGGCGAATCCTGCATTGCACCGTAGGTTAATGTATCAAAATAAAAGAAAAAATTACAGGAACAAACACAGCACTACGTTAGCTTTATTGTAGTATTGTTGTGAAAATTAACTTTAACCCTTTACTGCCCGAAGTCGAATCTCCATCTGTCAGTGATCGTCATCTTCATGTCATGATCAGTCCTGTGATCTCCCGCGCTCCGCTAGTGTCTGAAGGGAAAGGCACTTTCACGTTTTTACTAGAACCGGCACTTCATATTTGGTGATGTACTGTATCGACGTCGATGCATTCAAGCAAAAGATCCGAACCCAACTCGATTCATTCATTTGACTTGAGTCGACTTTTTCGTTAAAGAATCAATAGCTTTAAACACGGAGCACTTTCAGATTTAAACCTCAGCTGGATGTTTTCAATCACTTAGTACTGTTACACACTGCATAAAAGCTCATATTCAAAAACCCACAATAGGGGCTCTTTAAGTACAATAAATAAGAAAAAATTGAAAGAAGAAAAATATATTAAACTGAATAGGCTGGGGGTGGCATGTTCTTTAAACTTGTGGTTTTATGTCAAGAAAGAGTTGTATGCTTGGGCTATATCAGCACTAGTACTCTTCTGAAAGGTACAGACTAAAAGTGCAAGAAGGGCAACCACACATTTTATAGTAACTGCTTCAAGTTTCAGAGATTTAACATGTTCCAAGAATGGCAACCAATTGTTAGAAAATTCAATCACTGAACCTTGAAGACTATTTAATTTTTTCTAATTTAACAAAAAAATAAGGTGTCTTTAATCCATTGAGTATCGGATGGGGGTTGAGGAGACTTCCACTGCAACAAAATACACCGCCTAGCTAATAATGATAGATAAGCTATTAATTCAGAACCTCACAGTCAGGGGCTCCAGACAGGCAAATTAAAGAATCAATTTTAAAAGATGTAATCACTAAAAATGTATTTGTGTTAGTAAGATGCCAGGTGAGGTAGTAATTGGTTATGTATTAATAACAAAATATGTCAAATTTACAAATATTGAAACATTATTGCTTTTAAAAATTGCATTTCAAATAAAAGTCCAATGTATATGTAAGTTTTGATGTGAGCATTTTGTTGGTGTATTTGTGTTAGAGCTCTTTTTCGGCTTTAAAATCTGTACTCAGCCCAAATAAAAAGTAAAATAACTTTTAAAAGAAAATAACTGAACCAGGCTAGATAAGAGGTGGAATTTTATAAATGCTCCCCCTTTTTTCTTTTTCCCTCTGAAAGGATTGTCTAGTTTTTTTTTAAATAATTTAATCCAATTCAAACCTATTGTTTTGTAATCAGGTGTTTTGTTATAATGGTGTTAATTTATTTTATTTTAAATCTTAATTCTTCTTCTTGTACTGTAAAATACAATGTTGTTACAAAAGCATGTACAGGTCAACTCTCTGGATCTGTGAACTAAGTACATGTTTTGCAAGAGGATGATGGATTCATAAAAATAATTAGAAAAGAAAAGCACTGACTCGTCTGCATTTACAGCTCCCATGAGGGAACACTTCAGATTATATAGCATTGTCTTTTAGCATTGAAGTTTACATCCTATGCATGTGTGCAGCACTTTTGACATAACCCGTTTTTCAAAAGTACTATTCATTTCCTGGGTATTTCACTTTAATGCACTTTTAATGGTTTCACACAAACATTTTAAGACAGATTTTATGGGACTAGCTGGGAACATTAATTGTTTGTCCCATTCTGTTTTTACTCCTCAGATAAAGATATCATCTACATCTGCCCCTATAATGCTGCAGTCAAAGGAAAGGTGTTCATCACCAACTACAGACTCTACTTCAAAAACACTGACTCAGTAAGAGAAACTTTCATTTCCTTAAAATGCAATGCTGTAGTTCTAGGTGTTCAGACGCTGTTATTCTGAGGCTTTGAAAATGTGCTCCTCTTTTAAATGCAGTATTTCTATTACTTTTTGTCTTTGAGCCTTTCCACCGTACTTTCTGCTTTTAAAGCTTGTTTGTTTCCATATTCTTTATTTTGGAGTTTTCTTCGGTGTCCACCTTAAGTTATATCACACATCTGTTAGTCAGTTTTTAAAAAAGGACAGAGCAGCATATGAGAGGACAGGAAGAAGGAGGGGATTCATATCACATCATATCAGAGAAAGGCTTTCATCTTGTTTCTGGCTCTGTCCTTGTTTGGCACATGTTCGTGGGCACCTGCAGCGTTGTTTTGTGGAAGTTTTGACCGTTTCCTCGGATTTGTTGCCATGATCTGTCAGCTCGCCAATAGGAGGGCACAAAAAGGGTTCACAAAAGAGGTTTTATGGATTACAAAAGTGAAATTCTTGAAAGTGTAAATGCAAGAATACACACTTAGCACTTACTACATTGGAGGTTCAGTTTGGAATTCCCCCCAGTTTTGTGTTTTTGATCTTGGTTAGACTAGGTTTTAGAAGTCAAAGACAGCAAGTATCCCTTATAAAAACATACACAATGCATAGATCCAGTACGATGACCATGACCCCAATTGTTTACTTTCACTTTAGTCAAAATGGTGAAACTTTAATTGAAAACTTTACTTGAAGGGGTGTTCATAAGACTGTCATAAAACTTGATGGTAAATTAGGTATTATGCATGCTTATAATAACTGTCATTCACTCAGTCATGGCATTTTAAATGCAAAGATGACAAAATTTGCCTTGAAGACAACTAAACTTGTCATATATCTGGCATAAACATGAAGTCATTATAAATATGTCATGAATTTCATTACAACGTCATTTTTTTACCTTAACTACAGTGGTACAAGCTGAGTATGTCTTTAAAACGTCATTGAATATTAATTACGCCCCTATAAATTATTTGACAGAGTAATGACAGTTACAATTAGAGGTGTAACAAATCACAAGTCTCATGGTTTGGATTACATTATGGGTTTTAGTCACAGATCGGACCATTTTTTTGATCAACCAAAGGGGAGAAGACAAATATAATTTGCTTTCCATTTATCACAAAAAAGTACTGCAAGAAACTTTTTATTTTAACTAACAGGACTTATAATCTGTAATTTTTAAAAATATGAATATGAATAAATGATAACTGAAAAAAAATGCTAAAATATCCAGTACTATGAAATATTTACTGTTACTATTACTGTTGCTGTTTACGCTATATGTATAAATCTAACATTATAACTTGTATGACTTCTATTTGTTTTAACTCTCATTTTTAATAAATTAATCTGTTTTTCACTCATAAAACTTTATCTGTCATTGCTATACTTGTCATTTTTAAAAAATTATTCAGTGGCATATTTTTGATGGCTGGTTGTCATCACCTATGGGTTAAATAATGAAATTGATGCTGCCTACAACTTTCCTTTTTGAGCGTGAAGTTATATGATGATGATTTTAATCTTTACCAAAAACATCAGTGGTTATATCTACACTATAAACTGTTATCCCAGTACTCCCAGTACACTAAATAATAGTGTTATTTGACTGTTTTTAAACTAAGACTAAATCTTTTTCTGTATTTTAGCTTTTTTTCAAACTAGATTTGAATGCAGTGATTGGAAGGATTAATAAACATGCAAATCACCATCATTTATAATTTATGTTGCGTGAGTGTTGAGATCCTGATCTTTTAATGATTAATCGTGCAGCTTACACTAGCTTTCTAGTGTTGTTCCACTAGAAAAGTTATTAGGGAAATATTCATGACACAATTAAAATGCCTCATGACAAAGATAAAGACCAGTTGTGATGTATTTGTTTATATTAAGTTGTCATTATAATGTCATCTTTGCATTTAAAATGACATAAGTGACACTAAATAATAGTTGTCATAAACATGCATAGTCTCATTCACAATTTCTTTTTTTTTTTTTTTTTTTTCATAAATACTCACCAAGATGGGAATTTCTGCACATAACTATGTATTTTAATGTTCAAACGCACTTGGTATTGCCAAAGCATATAGTGCAGCCCTTTCTATGGTTTTCAATGACTGGGGCTCACACATTTTATTTTATTTTATTTTATTTTATTTTACAAAACACTGGAGTTTGTTATGGCCTAATGATTTTTGCACTGTTCTTTATGTGTTTGATGTGTGTATTATAAAATTTATTATTAGCATGGAGTGAAAAATGTAATTTCTTAGGTGTTTACAGTATGTGCAGGATTGCTGGTATTACAGTATTTATTATCTCTGTCGTTTGTCTTAAGGAGACACCAGTTACCCTGAACATCCCCTTAGGTGTCATAGGCCGTGTAGAAAAGATGGGCGGAGCCTCCAGTCGAGGAGAAAACTCTTACGGGCTTGAAATCACCTGCAAGGTATCGCCCTCACAAAGCCCTTTTTTATTTTAACTAATAGTTGAGATAAAATATTTGCATGTTAAGTGTAATATTGCTACGAAGTCATTTCTGAATACCTTCGATAGATTTTAATATATTTGTGTGTTTTTATAGAACTTTTAATGCAGCTGCTTCTTCAAATATTGCAACACAATTAATATGTTAAAAGGTTTGCTTAAAGCAGAACCAGCTTCTTGAAAGCTTGACATTTAACATTATAAAATTCATTGCGTGCTTGTGTGTGTGTGTGTGTGCGTATTAGGACATGAGGAACCTGCGATTTGCTCTGAAGCAAGAAGGCCACAGTCGAAGGGACATCTTTGAGATTATTTTCAAATACGCTTTCCCACTTTCTCACGGAATGGTCAGTATTTAAATGTGCTCACAATTTCTATATCTCACACATATTGAAACATTATTTGATTGTCCATTATTAGATTTAATGTGTTAAAATGTGTGATGGTGTCAATGTTTATCATTTCACAATCAGCTTTCATTAGTAGCAGGATGCATGATATAACGATTTTACTGACTCATTCTCTTTCTCTTTCTATGATTTGTGCAGCAACTCTTTGCCTTTTTAAGTCAGGAGAAGTATGAGGAGAATGGCTGGAACGTGTATGAGGCCTTGGAAGAGTATAGGAGGCAGGTGAGGACCAGATGCCAGAACTTGTGTCAGTCTAGAAACATCTATATATACACGTTTAAAATGCATATGTGTACAAATAATTCAATTCATGTTTATTTTCATAGCACTTTTACAATGTAGATTGTGTCAAAGCAGCTTAACATAGACGTTCTTGTAAATAGAAACTACGTCAGCCCAGTTTTTCAGAGTTGAAGTTCAGTTTAGTCAGTGTGGTACTAATTTCTCTGCTGAAAGTCCAAACACTGAAGAGCAAATCCATCGATGTGTAGCTCCACAAGTCCCAACCAAACAAGCCAGTAGTGACAGTGGCGAGGAACAAACTTCACAAATTGATAAAAGTGAAGGAAAAAGAAATCTTGAGAGAAACCAGGCTCAGTTGAGCACGACCATTTAAAAAACAGTACAATTAAGGTACAGTTGTTAAAAATAGTGTTTTTCTTTGTGTTTTTCAGGGTCTACCCAATAATGAGTGGAGGGTCACTTTCATCAATAAGAACTACGAGCTCTGTGACACCTATCCCACAATTCTTGTTGTTCCCTACAAGGCCACAGAAGATGATCTACGAAAAGTGGCTACATTTCGATCGCGCTGCCGCATTCCGGTGAGCTTTTTCACACATGACCAGCATTACAGCACAGAATAATGGTGTAATAACTATAGAATGATCAGATTGATATGTCTGTTGCATACATATAAACCTATAGATTGGAAAAGCATGAAGAATGGCAGTTTCAGAATTGTTTGCTTTTCAGGTTCTATGTAATAATAGTTTTCGGTTCATGTTGTTGGATATTTGTCCTATTTTATATTGTGTTGTTTATATGAAATAAAAAAAGTACGACTAAAAACTAAAATATGTTTTTAAATGTGATCTATTATGCCCCTTATTACAAGATGTAAAATAAGTCTCAGATGTCACTACTCGTGTATGTGAAGTTTCAGTTCAAAACTCCCCACAAGTGATGTTTTATAAATCTTTAAGTTTGCCTCTTTTAGGCTTTGATCCTAATTGTGCTTTGATGCCTAACTGTTGCTTTAAATTCAAATGAGATTGTGCTCCCTTTTCAAAAAAGGGTGGTGTAACAAATGCCTATGTGTCAGCATAGTGGCACATTCAAAAACAAGACTAATGTCCTATGCTAATAAGTGAGAGATCGTCACGTGTAGGGCTGAATGATAAATTGCATGTGATTGTCATGGGCATTATTCTGTAAAGCCGATACTGCAATCAGCTGTGAATCTCCAGCACCTGTGTTCAGCTGGACCAGCGTTTTCTAAACAAAGCCATAGTTCTCTGCCAAACTACGCAACCTATCCCATACGATATTATCATGCGATAGTCACATCGCAAATAATCATTCTGCAATATTGACAGCTGTCTGCATAGCTTCTCTTGAACCATGCCACTTTGAAGTAAATGTTGCTAATATTAGACCTGAAAGCATGCGCAAATACCACATATAGTGACATTTTTTATTCGAACGTTACTTTATAGCTTCAGTCGAGTGTTTAAATGAAGTCCATCTGTGAAATGATGTGTCTTCTTACACAGAATCATTTAACATATTCATGTATTAGCATTCTAAGCAGTGACAAAGACACTGCATCATTATGATATTATTAGGAAAACTACAAGAAGAACTCTGATAAACCATATGTTGCTGTGTTCATGTATTTATTAATCCTGTTGGATCAAACGAAAGCACTTATATCTTATGCTTATCCTATGATATAAAGATTTACCATAGACTAGTATTTCCCAGGTATTTTCTGGGTTTCTTCTGGGCATGTTTGGTTTTTCTGTGCATCTTGAGAGGAATCTGGAAGAGATTTACTGCTGATCACATCACCGTACTTCCCTCACATGATGTGCAAAGCAATTGCAGCTTTTGCTAAATCGCTAATTTAATGTTTATGTCAATATATCCTTCGACCCTAGGCACTAGAAGGCAGGGCTTTTCATATCCGATGACATGTACAAAAGGAGAATGTCAATCAAAGTGTTTAAGACTATTTTTAATCATTTTTTATTTATCAAAAAATAAAACAAATAAATATTTACAATCAGAAGCTGATTATTTTCACACAGTCACACAGCTGTGTTTGAACAGCTTATAAAAGGGATTTTTGCATAATATGTCCCCTTTTGATGCTAAAGGTAAATTTATGGATCACTAAATTGAAACAGTATGAACAATAGATGTTAATTTTGAAATCTGCTAAAGATAAACTGTAATTATTAGTGTTTTTAAGGGAGCATTACAATAAAGCTAAGTTATAGATTGAAAAATAAGCATGCAAAAATAAATATGGATTTTATTTGTTCAATATCAACAAATGCTAAAAATTATGAAAACGGCTTATAATGGCAGATAACCAATTGATACAATACATGTTTTTGTCTTTCTTTGTGCTATTCTTCTAGAAATGTTACAATATTTTTACTGTTTGATGATGCATTTACCTTCTGTAATGATGATGTGTTTCTTTTCACTCTCAGGTGCTGTCGTGGTTCCATAAGGAGAACCATGCTGTGATCACGCGGTGTAGTCAGCCTTTAGTGGGTATGAGTGGCAAGCGCAACAAAGATGATGAGCGTTATTTGGACCTAATCCGGGAGGCCAATGGTACTACCAAACTCACCATCTATGACGCCAGGCCCAACGTCAATGCTGTGGCAAACAAGGTTAGACTCTATTAGATTACTAATGAGCTGGGTATATACTGCAAGACTATTTTAGTAAGTTAAAACTAAAACTATTAGTATAAAAACATTTGTGTCAATTAAAAAAATGTGCAATAAATTAAGAACTAAAACTAATCAAAACTAACAACAGTCAATAAAACTAACTGAAATAAAATAATTATTAGCTGTGGTGTAAAATCGGACCTGTGGCTGTTAATAGAAGTACCTGTAGATGGTGCTTTTACAGCCAAACACATCAGCCTGGCGCATGATTAGATAAAAACATATTTTCTATATAAGCATAATATGCGTTCTGTCTTTTCTTTATTTGCCTGAAAATGTAAACTATGCATGTTTAACTACATATACAGTATGATTTTTTTAACATAAAGAAGAATGTCGGAATTCTTAATCATTTTTAATTTTGTTACTTTATATGGTTTTGGATTAAGTGTTTAAGCAATTATTTTATTAATAAGAGGTTTCCACTAGAGTTAATGTACAAACATAGCCATGCTCTTATCTACACTGGACATCTTCTACTAACTTTGCTAAACTTTAATAACTGAAACTGACTCTAAATACACTACCTGACAAAAGTCTTGTCGCCTATCCAAGTTTTAAGGAACAACAAATAATAACTTGACTTCTAGTTGATCATTTGGTATCTGAAGTGGCTTATATGAAAAGCAAAGGCCTCTAGATTACGCTAATACTATCAAAATAAAATATGATTATGTCTTGGTTTTTGATGATTTAATTAGAACAGTAACATCTGACTTTGCTTAGACACAAATCTTGTCACTTAACAGAAATAATGTACAGTATAGATACATAATTAGTGATGGTGCAGTGGAAAAATAATTAATATTGGATCTGGCATGGCAAAGAAAGTGTTCTTGCAGGACTCCATCAAGAGTTCCTCAACATTCTTTGGATTCATCTTCAGTGCCTCTTCCTTCATCTTACCCCTGACATGCTCAATGTTTGTTCTGGTGACTGGGCTGGCCAGTCCTAGAGCAACTTGACCTTCTTTGCTTTCAGGAAATTTGATGTGGAGGCTGAAGTATGAGAAGGAGCGCTATCCTGCTGAAGAATTTGCCCTCTCCTATGGTTTGTAATGTAATGGGCAGCACAAATTTCTTGAAACCTCAGGCTGTTGATGTTGCCATCCACTCTGCAGATCTCTTGTAAACCCCCATACTGAATGTAACCCCAAACCATGACTTTTTTCTTCACCAAACTTGACTGATATCTGTAATATTTTTGGGTAAATGAGGGTTCCAATAGGTCCTCTGCAGTATGTGTGATGATTGTGAGGCAGTTCAACAGATGATTCATCAGAAAAATCTATCTTCTAACACTTCTTGAAATGATCAACTAGAAGTCAAGTTATTATTTGTTGCTCTTACACCTGATCGACGGCAAGACTTTTGTCAGGTAGTGTAGATGAAAAAAAAATGAAATAAAAATGCATTCACAAAATAAAAAACTAAACTTAAAACTAACAAAACATTGTTAAATTAACATGAAATAAAACTTAACTGAAATTGTACTGAAAATTAAAAAGATTGCAAAACTATAAGAACCTTGGTATGTTGTCAGATGTTAAGAGATTAAAAATCTCTAAAAAAAAAAAAAAACCTGAAGTTCTTGAGAGAACTTTTTTACCACATCATATCTAACATATGGCCTTATCCACTGAAGGTATGGGCTGCTTACTGTTTTCCAGTCAGACATGGACCATTGGTTTGTATTAAATAAACAAATGGTGTGCTGCATGAGTATGCTTTCAGTCCTTGTGTGTTGCCAAACTAATAAAGCAAAAACCAACCACAAAGTGGACCCATGTAAAGCTGTGCCACGCTGAACACCGCTGACAGAGCATTTTGAAATGGCATGATTGATCTAATATTTTTTCCCTGCGCAGTGTGTTTAGGTACATGAAGTGTGAACGCAAGTTTGCACAATTTCTTTGTGTAAGCATACAACTTTTAACTCTTTCAGGCCACGGGCGGAGGTTATGAGGGTGATGATGCTTATCAGAACGCAGAACTGGTCTTTCTGGACATTCATAATATTCATGTCATGAGGGAGTCACTGAAGAAGCTAAAGGACATTGTTTACCCCAATGTGGAGGAATCTCATTGGCTCTCCAGCCTGGAGTCCACGCATTGGCTAGAGCATATCAAGGTTTGTTTTTATACATTCTCATACAAAGAAGTATTAATATACAGCTATAGAAAAAATAAAGAGACCACTTTAAAATGTAAACATTTAAGGATTTACAGTTTCTTGGTAATGCAAAACAGGATTTTTTTGTTTATTCTCTAAATTACTTGGGACATTACTTCTTCATGTAAAATAAAAATGGGATTCATGGTGCATGTAATGATTCATGTAATAACAAAAAAGGTACCATGTTTTTAGACACGTTTATTTACACAAAACAGATGTTTTAACATCAGAAGAATGTTTAAGTGGTCTTATTTATATGTGTCAGCACTTATGTATGTGTGTGTGATTGCATGTCTAGACATGCTCGCTCACACACACACATACATATGCATCCATATAAATGTATAAATAAAAATGAGCATGATCTAATGTAGCTACCTAATCTCCTGCTGCAGCTGGTGCTGTCGGGGGCCATTCAGGTGGCTGATAAGGTGTCTTCTGGGAGTTCTGTGATGGTTCACTGCAGTGATGGCTGGGATCGCACTGCTCAGCTCACATCTCTGTCCATGCTGATGCTGGACTCCTACTATAGGACTCTCAGGGGCTTCCAGGTCCTGATGGAGAAGGAGTGGATCAGCTTCGGACACAAGTTTGCCTCAGTGAGTGTCAACCGAGTTTACATAATCTCATACTCAAAAACAATTTGGCACATCAAATTGTTGATGCACATCAGATTGCAAATGATTAAAATCACAATGCAGTTTGTGCTTTAGATTTTCTTGATAAACCATTCTCATTCTCAGGCATCGTTACAATTCATTTTAGAATGTATTATTGGCCACGGGGATGATTGTAAATTGAATATTTATTACCGATGTTGCCATGAATCTAGCCAATGCTGCTGATATGGCTTTAAAGGGAACCTATTACGCAAAAATCACTTTTAAAAGGGGTTTAAAAACAGTAGTGGGGTAACAGCCTGTGAATATAGCCAGCGTCTAATGGTAAACATTTATTAATTTTATTTTTTATAATCACACTTAATAAAATGGGTCTGCTAAAACAATTTGATTGACATTCTCCCGTTGTACATGTCATCAGAGGGGGAAAGCACCACTAAGTGGCGATCTCTCCCTCATTTAGCATAGGATGTTAGTCTTGTTTTTGCATTTGCCACTATGCTGACACATAGGCATTTGTAGCTCTGCCCTCTTTTCAAAAGTTAGCTGGGGCACAATCTCATTTGCATAAAGCAACAGTCACCAAAACACAATTTGAGTTAAAGCCTAAAATGGGCAGATTTAAAGAGTTTTAAAAAATTATTATTGTGGTACTTTGAGCTGAAACTTCACATACACTCTCTAGAGACATCAGAGACTTTTTTATCTTGTAAAAAGGGGCAGAATGAGTTTCCTTTGAAGCCAAAATAGCTCATTAATAGCCACGGGTGGGTACCATCTAATATACTCACCACTCCTGGTTTAACCTCACTTTTAGTGCTTGGTGAGGGTTAAATTTTTGGAGTTTGCACATCTGCTTTAACATCTGGCTCGTTTAGAGCATTTATTTCACCACCTGCCCCATTTTTTCCTTCAGCTCTTTAGCCATTTATGAACAGAACAATCGCTTTGTATCTGCACAAAACAATCAGTTCAAGATCATCAGAGTGAGGAGGTCTGGAACTAGTCTGAACTTTTGCATATGGTGAAAAAGCAGTTTAACCCAGCAGATCAGTGTATGAGGAGTCAGTACATTCATTGTGTGAGAATATCAGTGATTGTTTTGCTGCTCTTCTCAAAATAAATAGGCTTACCTGAAACAAAGGTCAAGCAAAATTCCTTAATGAAAATTGTTTAAAAGAATGCTTAGAGATGCAGGCAAAGCTTTGATTTGTAACAAAAACAACAACACTAGAAAATATGGCTTTTCTAGAAAGAGCGGTCTCTCCATTCTGATGGCTGATGAGATAAATTGTTGCATTATCAGGCATAATACTTGTTCAATTGTTATCAGATGGTATTTGTTACATTGTGTGTGTTTGTGTTTGTAGAGAATTGGCCATGGGGACAAAAACCATGCGGATCAGGACAGGTCACCTATCTTTTTGCAATTTATTGACTGCGTGTGGCAAATGACTAAACAGGTAAGAATATAAATCTTCAAAACTGTGTCACTTGCTTGTTTATTTTTCTTGTGGATAAAAAAAGGGCTTTTACATGTCTGAGCTGTTGTTTCCTTCCAGTTAATGTGGATGTGGAATTATACTCCTCAGAAAGGACATGCATATCACCATAGGAATGACATTAAAGTTTTGCATAATAATGCAATTTATACCGATTAAAATGAATCTCATTCAAATAAATTAACATAAAAAAATCCAGTGTGCAATTGGTGATACAAATGTCTTGTTACATTAACATGATTTTTCAGACAAATATGTCTATTATCTCTTGTCAGCAGCATTATGATGAATAAAGCACAGCTTAAATAGAAAGCATATCCTTTTAAAATGGCTGGATTTCACTCAAGTGAATATTTGCTGAAAAACGCAAAGTGATATCCCAAGAAGCCATGGCATTCAGCATCATTAACACTGAACCTGGCACAGTATATCGAAATTTGCATTCTTGAATGAGATACGAGTGGAAAATGACTTTCACACAAAGCTATTATAAGTCATCAGCAATTGTTGGTACCCTTCCATTGAAGAAAGAAAAATCCACTGTAGTCACTGAAATAAGTTGAATCTGAAAAAAGTTCTGATTAGTCAAAAAATAGCTGAAAATAAAAGACTGAAAATCAGATATTGCTTTTAAATTGTGGCAAACTAATGAAACTGGCCTGGACAAAATTGAGAGGTACCAACAATTTTGTCCACGTCTGTATTTTGCTTGTTTAGGAGCTTGAACATCACGTTGATTACATAGAACACAGAAAGCAGCAACTGTTTAATTTTAAAAACCTATTTTGTGTAGAACAAAAACATAATCATACATTTTTGGAAAAACATTTTAGTCATTTTATTGAGCTAATTAGAGTTTTATGCATTAAAAGAGTAAATTCATTTAAGCTTTATCTCTCTCTTACATCTGCAGTTCCCAACAGCGTTTGAGTTTAACGAACGTCTCCTGGTGGTCATTCTGGATCATCTGTACAGCTGCCGCTTCGGCACTTTCCTCTACAACTGTGAGAGTGTTCGTGACAGCAATGTAAGATAAAAACATATTGTGTCCGTAAACAACAATAATGATAGATAAATGCTGGTATTAATGAACATTTAATCATTTAATGTGTTATAGAAAGTTCACTTTAGCTCATTTTAGTTCTACTTTAGCCAACAAAACTGTCAGTTACTGGATATTTTCTCTTCTTTTTGGCCATCTTCTAAACATTAAAGATGGTTGTGGGTGACAAACAAATCTCAGTAGGTCAGCAGTTTCTGAAATACTATGACCAAACGGCCTTGTGCCTTCAACCTTCTAACAACCAACAATATTCTATTGCCCAATTTTGGTGAGCCTGTGTGAATTTTAGGCTCAGTTTTCTGTTCTTAGCTGACAGGAGTGGCACCCAGTGTAGTCTTCTGCCTCAAGATTTGATGTGTTGTTCAATTAGTGATGCTCTTCTGCATACCTCGGTTGTAACGAGTGGTTATGCGAGTTACTGTTGCCTTTCTATCACCTGTAACCAGTCTGACCATTCTCCTCTGACCTGGCATCAACAAGGCATTTGCGCCCACAGAACTGCCGCTTACTGGATGTTTTCTCTTTTTTCGAACCGTTTTCTGTAAACCCTAGAGGTGGTTGTGTGTGAAAATCCCAATAGATCAGCAGTTTCTAAAATGCTCAGACCAGCACATATGGCACCAACAACCAAGCCATGTTCAAAGTCTTTTAAATCACCTTTCTTCTTCATTCTGATGCTCGGTTTGAACTGCAGCAGATCGTCTTGACCATGTCTACATGCCCAAGTGCTTTGAGTTGCTGCCATGTGATTGGCTGATTAAAAATGTATGTTAATGAGCACCTAGACAGGTGTACCTAATAAAGCGGCCATTGAGTGTATTTATCTGGCCTTGCAGATGCAATGAGGGCTACACATTTATGTAGTTCATACAATTTGCATTAATTATGAGTTAGTTTATTTCCTAGTTTTAATCAATCTTTAGCAATTTGGTCTCCTTTTAAGCCTCACTTTATATTGATAATAGGTGCATTGTGGAAGTACATGCTAGATCTATTATTGTATTATATGTGCCCCGCTGTGCGTTTCTCTCTTTCTTTACCTTTTATCACACCTTTGCCTCTGAATCTCTGAAATCCAATTTTCTCCTCTACCTTAATGGAGGCCAGTTGTCATCAGTGGGATATATTGGCCTTTGCTTGTCTTCTCTCACACGCACACATTGCCTTTTATTTCTGTCTGTGCTCATTGTGTGAAGTAGAGCATGAGTAAAAGGGATGCTTCGCTGACTTTCAGTCGGAGTAGAGCACATCAGGGAGATGAAACATTCATTCTGGTGGCCCTCTAGAGTCGTCCACCGCAACAACAGTGTTAGAGAGCACAGTCCCACTTCACATCTGACGCTAACCGCAGGATTCAACACCTTACCAGCTGTGTTAACAATGCATTTTACAGCTGATTCTGTATTGCCGGTGTATTAAATCATACAGTATGTACTTAAGGCTAGTTCAAAGGGTAATGTGTATTTTTAAAGGGATAGTTCACCCAAAAATGACAAATTGTCACCATTTACTTACCCTTAACTTGTTCTAAACAAAAGAAGATATATACATTTGAAAACCAGTACCCATTGGCTTTCATAGTATTTGTTTACATACGTTTGGAAACCTGGGGTCCGTTCATTGTACTTCGCTTAAATGATCTAAGATGATTTGGCAGATCCTGGATCTTTAAATCTTGATAACTGATCTATGCCTTATTTGGTTCTTTAAATTTAAGTTCGCGAATCAGTTTAAAATGTTTGGATGAACTACTCTGAGATCTCTGCTTGTGTTGTGAAGGACAGATCCATCAATTCTCGAAATCATGATTAGCAATGAAATGGTTGGCTGACGGCACAGCAGCATAATGACATCATCTGATTAATTTTCAATTATCCATGTGAACAAAATGACAAAATTCGCAGTAAACGGTTTGTTAAATATGATATGCAATAATTTCCATGTTTGTTTTGAGCTGCAGGCTTTACACTTCTACACAATTCTTTATTATAGTAGCCTAGGCCTGCTTAAGTTTTCTTAATCTGCGAATTTAAATTAATTTTTATCAAAAAAGCATTTTGATATTGGTAAAGGTGTGTGCAACTTCTCCAAAGCATCAAATCACCGTCATATTAGCTGTCAAAACACGATGTGCATGACTGCGTAAACTCTTATTCCTTTATAAAACAAGCCAACCAAAAAAGTGGAATAATGTTCATGTCTATTATCATACACAAATTGTAAAGATGGATCGGTACCTTAAAATGGTATGCGCTTGTATCTAAATAGTCAATATTAATAAATGTTCTCTTTGATCTCCTTGGGGAGAACCACCCCATTTTGTACTTTTATATCAGGGTGCAGATTACATAATTTTTACATAAATGAAACATAGTTTTATTTATATGCATTTTAAAACGTATATGTTGATAAACATTAATATATTAATTATGTCATATTAAATATTACTAATTATTCTAAATTAAAAATGTATATATAATTTTTTAAACCATTTTACTATTTTGCCAAGTGTATATAACCTATAGGTTACTACTGTAAGAAGATATCAGCATTCGGTACATACTTTCAGTATTGCCTTTGTTTGAAAAGATTCAATCTAATCCTGTTTAAATGAAATGAACCTGCTACAGAGCAGGTTTGAGCTACCAGAACTGTTGCTATGACAACAACTCTCGGATGAGTTTTGAAGAACGAAACGATCCTGGATCGTGTCAAATCGTCAATAACCAAATCCAGCTAATTGAGTAATCCACGTACGAAGAACGGACCCCAGTAGCCATTAAATTCCATAGTATTTGTTTATATATAATTTAGGAAACAAGTAGCCATTGACTTTCATAGTATTTGCTTTTTCCTGCTATAGATGTCAATATTGGATATCGGTATCCAACATTTTTCAAAACGTCTTTTGTGTTTAACTAAATAAAAGTTCAAACTCATAAAGGTTTGGACCTGATAATGGTTAGCGTAGGAATGAGGTTTTCCCCACCCACCGAATTGATTGACACACACCATGTTTCTTTACAGAACATTTTGCTAAGAAACTGGCATTAAAATATCTGTTCTAAAGTTGTATAATTTTAAACTTTTTAAACTTTATTATTATTGAGGATGGAAAGATTGTGAATTTATGTAAATTGATTGTTATTTCAGTCTTTTGTGGAATTTTAATAAGTATTAATGCCATTCGGTTACTGTTCAAGCATTGTTAATAATAATAATAATAATAATAAAAACTTGTAATGCATTATCCCAACACTAATTACTGATACTTAAGATGGCAAATTTCAGATTTTTCCTTTTTTTGTTTGTGTTCTTTCACCAGAATGTTCGGACAAAGACTGTGTCTCTGTGGTCTTACATTAATAGTGACACGTCTTTGTATATAAACCCCTTCTACACGGCGGAGTCCAGTCGGGTGCTGTACCCTGTAGCCAGCATGCGCCACCTAGAGCTGTGGGTCACTTACTACATCAGGTGGAACCCGCGCATACAACACCAGGTATATACACTGACACAGTCAGGTGTAGTCTCTATGCATAATTCAAGCTGACATTTCGGGTTTATATACATACAAAGGGACATTTGAAGGAGAATAAAATGTGCATGTGTATCTTTTCTTAAGTGGGTGTTTTTGCCTCTGGGTAGGATTGGGAGAGGAAGAGTGTGTGTGTGTCTGTGTGTGTCTGTGTGTGTCTGTGTGTATCTGTGTGTGTCTGTGTGTGTGTACATCCGATTCAACGGTGCAGAAAATCTTCTCTCTCCAGTTTAATTACGTCCTGACTGGCACCACAGTGAACTGCCACTCAAACTGTCCTTATCACTAGACACACACACACACACACACACACACACACACACATATGCATGCATTCTGTCAGTGGTTTCGCAAGAGCCAATCCAGCATTGACATAAATAAGCATTTTACCATGTTAGTCAAATATTAATGCTGTTTATAATTCTGACTTCAACTGTACATTTAAAAATTCTAAATAATGGACAAATAATCAATTAAATGTATTAGGAAAAGACCATAATATTATTTTAAGTATTAAACTAAATAGTTTTTTCACTGATATTTTGTGAATCACCAATTAATTAAACGTTTTTAACAATTGTCAGAGCTAGTATGCTATAATAGTTTAGAAGAGTAGCCTACTTTTGACCTGCATTTGTTAAAATAAAAATAAAAATAAGTGATCATTCTCAATTTTAATACATTTTAAATTTCTAAAATGTCTCTGCTCACAAATCTGTAAATCATAGATGTTTAAAGAATTGATTTAAATTAATAAAGATTTAAAATTTGCGAATAATTAAATTGTTTTGATGTTTATATAAAAGTGATCCTTAAATTGAGTCATAAGACCATATTTTTTGTATTTAAATATGCAGCACAAGATTTTTGTCATACTGTATACATTTTTGTAAGATTTAATATTTTACACAATGCTTCTATGAATAAAAAATTTTAATAAATAAAAGTATAATCATTATTTTTGTTCAGATAGAAATGAAATGAAAAATGGACTTGTCATGATGTACTGGTGTGAAATTAAGTTGCATCATGCTTTAAATATTTTATTAATAATTTATTTAGTTGTTATTTTAATTTGTTGTTGTTTTACTACTTTAAGTTAGCTCATTTTACTTAATTAAAATGTTATTTTTATTGATTGATGATTTTAGTCTACTGTAATAATCCTATTATTAGCATCAAATATTTTGATGCAGATTTGTACTTTTTTTAGAGTCAAAAAGTGTTTTTGCTGCCCTCTAATGGTTATTTTATTCACCGTTCCCACTTCTCATATCTGCATATCTCTGTATTTGTTCACATCAGCAACAGAGTCCAGTGGAGCAGCGCTACAAAGAGCTTCTGGCATTAAGGGATCAGTACCTGAAGAAACTAGAGGAGCTGCAGCTCTCAGACTCCGCCCCTTCCTCCACCCACTTGACAAACAGCTCCACCCCCAATGCCGCCACGCCCAATCAGCACATCACACATTTGCAGACACCATTTTGATCGCAAAGTGTTAAAGACATTGGACACTTGTACATAGCAATAGTGATTAGTTATGGTAACACGATTAGTAGTGATGTCGACGATAACAAAAACAATTATGCAATAAACCACAGTACAGCCTTCATCGTGCAAAAAAAATAAACATTAAGCGAAAAGAAAAGCCTTAAAGTAACAGTGCCGCATACTAAGCATGGAAGTGAGTCGTGTGGGTATCCCAGAATTCACTTGGATATGTGACTGTGATTGAAAGTGGATGGACGTATGTGATTTCTGTGCTGCGTTATGTGTGTTATTAGGGTTCTACATCTGGAGAACATTTTTGAATGTTGAGTACTATTGAGATGGCGTTCAGAGAGTGCTGGTTTTGTTTACAGCATTGTAAACTTTAGTCTACATGGTGTCCCGTCAATCTCACATCAAGCAGGGTCTTCAAACTTTGACAGAGCAATCGGTAGACTTTGTATAACAGCTTGACAAACTCAAATGATTGACCTCATGAGGTAAAGGAAGTTGATGCGTTGTCTAAATGTCTTACGTTTTTCCACCATAAATGTCATTCGCTGATAAGAGGAGTGTGTGTTATGGTCGGAAAATGTCCTGACGTGATTAACGTTAGCTTGTGGAACAGAACCAGGGTTTTAAAACAAGCGACACAGATACCTTTTTGGTGCCTTTACTCAAATCTGAGGTTTTCAGGTGTATATTTTATAGATTTGTTTTTCTCTTTATGGCAGCAGTAGTGGTAGTACTGAATGATTTGCATTCACTGTGCGGTTTTGGTTGTTTTTTTTTTTCTCCTGCCGAGTTCTGGAGATTGACAATTTTAAGCCCTACATGCATTGGGCTTGGGGTTTTACTCCATAAAACGACGTGCAGTTGCCACGGAAAGCAAATATTTTGTTTCTGATGGAGCTGACAGTATTGCTCCCAACGAGACGTAGCATTGTCTGCAAAGTCTTTTGGGTAGGAGGAGAGGCTGGGATGTGAAGTGGTGTGTTTGGACTGTCCCATATTCAGTCTTTTCTTGAGGAAGAGAGCGGTGACTGAATTCTTGCGCTGCCTCAGAAAACTGAACTTCTAAAGACTTTGACCTCAATGAGGATATGAAGATTATTAAACCATAGTGTGTGAAGATGACAAAGTTCAATAAACAAACAAACCATTTGCGGTTGGTTGTTTTTAGGGGGGATAAATAACAGAAATCTATTTTTTATTTTGTACAAGCACCAGAACTATGTAATTACCTCAAGCAAAAAAAAACTATTTTACTGTTGAAAGTTCTATTGTTGTAAAATATAATTATTTTATTCAGTGTAAAAATTGACAGTTTTATAAAAAGGAAAGTAATTAGAATAAAAAAAAAACATGTTTTGGATGGTTTTGGTCATTGTAGGTCATTTGTCGGACATCCTCTTAAATATAATTTCTTTCTTTTTTTAAATGGGCATTTATGTTTTGCTTTGTAACATTTTAAAGATCTGAAAACGATCTGATTCTGTAGGGAATTCTTTTGTTCTCGATCCCATCGCCTTGTGCATGAGATTGAGTGAAGGAAAGCTGCACTCAGTTTTTTTTTTTTTTGCTAACATTATCTTAAGTTAGACATAATAGTTTAAAGGGATTTATTTGTGTTTTGTATTCCCACATGTATCCTTTATTTGTTGGCCAGCTATTGTTCTGTACATAATGCTGATTAAATTAATTTAAAGAGTTCACAAGGAAACGACTGTATGCTCATTATTGTACCCAAGCATTCTCATTGCATGACATAGCAGGCTGTTTAAAAGGTGTTTACATGAAGTACTTACAACCTTTACACTACTTTTTGAGTTCATCCATTCCTTTCTAAAGTAAATCTGATAACATTTAAAAGGTAACTTAAGCATGACTGTAGTAAAAATATTTGCACCAATTACCAAACCTGATTATGAATCATTTACTCACCCTTGTTCAAAATCTACTTGAGTTTCTCTCAATTTATAAAAAAAATCTTCCATAGTAATGTTCTCCTTGCATTTTAGTCTTCAAAATATAGTATTTCATTTTTAACAGAATAAAGTGAGTCATAAATGTTTAAAACAACATTATCAACCATGAATAATGAGGTAATTCTCATTTTGGGAAAACTATCCCTTTAAATATACCACACTGTAACCAAAAAGTTAAGGTAGCTCAAACCGTTTGAGGTAACCAATGGCAACAAACCATTTAAGTTCAAAAACTAATCCTAATTAGCACTCTGAACTTAATCCATTTGAGTAAATGAAGCATTTGAGCACAGTAAAATCTAATAAATAAAGAGAACTCAAACCAACTGAGTACTGTAAAACCCAATACGTTAAGACGACTCAAACCATTTGAGGAAACCGATTGCTACAAACCATTTGAGTTAAAAATCTAATATATACGAGTACTGTGAACTTACTTCATTTAAGTTGAAGTAATGAGGTATTTTATTAACTCATTACCTTCAACACAGAGTTCAAATCTTTTTCAAATGAGTAGAATTAACTTTCAGGATATTTTGAGTTAACTACACTCATTTGATAAAGTTGACTTGGGTTTTTCTGTGCAGGTGGGTATTCTGATCAACTTATTTAATTTGCGCTAACTAAGTAACATCTGTTGCAACTTATAGTTTCTGTTGTATAAAAACACATTGTCTTAATAAGACCAAGTAAGTGTGGTTCCTATAAGTTAAAAAGGGCTTATTCATCCATCCAGCAGTAGCACATTAACACGCTATAATGTTACCAACTAAGATACTATTGCACAAACAATAAGATTGTTTGATATTAATAAATGGCAATATGCATGTTCAACCTTTGCAGACAAAATGGAAACCCTTTCAAATTTATCATCGCAGACATTATCAGATTTCTTCCAATATTAAGTACATTAAGTAACGTTTGTGTTTATTTTCAGAATCCAAAACAAAGCATGCTAAGAATTGGAGGCTAGCTTGACAAAATGGTACCACACAAATGAATGTATCTCAACTATGGTTTCAGAGTAAGATCGGTCTGGACGACTCCCTTTAGCAGAGGAGCTACAGCAACTGAAGAAAAACACCCTTGTCACTCTTGTCAGGTAAGAACAGCAAACTGAGGGAATAATTTACAATGGTTCAACAAAATTTGGAAAACAGGGTTTTGCTTTGTCTGAAGAGTCTTGCAAGCAAACATCCAGTGTCCTGACAGTCTATCCTACCCATCAGATTATGCTACCAACACTGCATTTTAATGGTTCTGAGGTTGTGGTTAGGGTTAAGTTAGGGCAATGTTACAGCTTCATGTCATACACATTAAAATTTACACTGATTGCAAAATCTAATGGGTGGCATATTGTGTCATCAAAATGTGCTACCTTTTTGAATGGAAGGCAGGACAATCTGACAAGGTAGGACAAATCAAAAGAGCACCGGCCTTGTATTAACTGTTTAAAATGATAGTGGTTGTACAGTGGTGTGAGGGATATTTTTGGCTCCAAGTGAGCATCATTAAAACACCACAGCCTAAGCAAGTATTGTTTGCTGCTGTCCTGTCTATTAATGGCCACAATATTGGCCCATCTTGTACAAGTATAGCTAATGAAGTGAAGAGTCAGCGTAAGATACTGTAAAAAATTAGAATTATATATTAATGCAAAGATTAATTTTTGGCTGCCATTAGTCCAGTCTAAATAGTGACATTTGTGTTAAACTGAATTGAATGAAGCTGAACTGAATTAAACAGTGACATTTGTATTAAACCACAAATGCATAGGCTACCACTACTCTCCTGCCTGCCTGATTTGCTGGAATATTCCACAATATAAAAAATATGTTTTTTATTTATTTTCTTCGTCTTTGTTGCTGCTTAGGCGCAATCTATATATTAAAAAGCATATAGAAATAAAGATTAAATTAATTTAATTAAAATCACCAATCTATATGCGCTATTTCGGCGCTAAAACTGGTACTAAAACATTTAATATTTTTTATGGAAACCGTGAAACTTTGTTTCATTTATTTATTTATTGAGTATTATATAATTTTCCACATGCTTGAACCGATACGTTACAGCTTACACACTGATCTGAATATGGGTGATGGCGGGAGGGGGGTTCGTCATGGCCGCTTCCTTGACATAAATAAAGAAGAGAAACGCTATTTGTCGGCGCAGAACAGGAAGCAGAGACAGAACCGCAGACTGCAGCGCACAGAGATGACTTCCTAAACACACACACATTCGGCTCTTTCACCAGAGAAGCTCAAACACATCCCCATCTCACAAGACGGAGCTCGGGAAGCTGATAAATGGAGAAGCAGCAGCATCATCCGTCGGGTTCAGAGAGTCCGGTGCTCCCGCCTGTCGCGAGAAAACCGCGAAACCTCGGAGTAAACCCTGCATCTCGACAGGACAGCGTGGATTCATTAGACAGGTGTGTGTGCTGGTTTTATCCGCACATTTATCATTATAATGTGAAAATTTTCATTAATAAAGCTGTTTTCGGTGTGCACGCACTCCATACCGTCGACATCCCTGTCGTGATATACAAATTACACACGTATTGTATGTATATTGTTGTATTATGTACATTATATACTGCACAGTACAGTTTATTCGTGCTCTCTCTAAGATTAAAACTAAATGCTTTCTGTTCATCCTAAACAGCATAACGTAACGTTACATCCTCCCATCCTCATGAAGATGGTTACCGTTATTATCTGTTTTTGTGTAAGAGCCTTTAAGTAAAACATTAAGATAGTATCAGTTAAACAGAAAGGATGGAAGTAGTGATATAACTTCTATGTGTTGTTGTGCTTTTAGGTAATGAAAGATCAGAGTGTGTGTGTGACACATTTCCCTGACCTCATATCGCCATCTGTCATATTCAGTCCACAGGATGTCAGCACTGTACATAACACACACACACACACAGAAACACACATCAGACAGCCATGCCAGTATTGAGTATGTAGTTGGATGTAATCACAGATTATGGCAGATGCATTGACCGAAACATTTGTGTGAGTGTGTGATGATGTGTTTCTTTTCTCACTCAGTCCTACTGGGTCTCATGTGGAGTGGTGTAAACAGCTGATAGCAGCCACTATCTCCAGCCAGATCACCAGCGGAGTCCCTTCAGAATCCATTCACAGGGAATCTAAGGTTAGCATATTTGGCACCCTACATCAGATCTCCATTGAATAAATATAGGGTGATGTATAGTTAGTTGGTCATCAATACATCAAGATAAACCCATACAAGTGTGTAATGGGGATTTCTGAACATGTTTTTGTGTCAATAACTAACTGACCGTAAGTTGGTTCTTAAATAGTTCACAGACAAATAAAGAAATGTACTCGCAGATTATTCCCCTGAAGTTGTTTGAAACCTTTAAGAGTTTCCTCTGTTGAACACAAAATAAGAGGTTTTGAGAAATGTTGTAAACCGGTAACTATTGGCATTAATAGTCGAAAAAACAAATACTATGGAAGTCAATGGTTACCTGTTTTCGACATTTTTCAAAATATCATCTTTAAATAACATCTTTTTGTGTTTGACATTTGGAACAAGTTGAGGAGGATTATTGGAGGCGGACAGTATTATAAATATTAATTTCATTTGAAAGTATTAAGTTTTTTTTTCATTATTTATTTTGTAGATTGTCTTTAATTCTTTATAAATTAAAACAAATGTTAAAATGATTTCAGTTTTACTGTTTTTATTTACCCTCTTCTGGGTGAAAACAAACTCAAATGCATCATGAAGAGTGTTAAGCTTGGAAACACTGTGTTCCGAATGAATGTTTTGTTGAGAGTTTTGTCTCGGAGTGAGCCATTATGATTGTGTTTTTGATTGACAGATTGGGAAGAAGATAGATACTAGGGTAAGGGTGACGGCGGTTGGTGTTTTTCAGTTTGCTTTAACCACTGCTCTGCCCTGCTTTGAGCTGTTAATTAGAAAATAAATATGCATACAATTCTTTATATCTACTGTTTTTGCACTGCACACATAGCCTACTGTAGTTTGCTTTACCTTTGTGTGTGTTCTTTTTGTCTTCTGCACACAGTCTGTTTGTACAGTAAAATGTTTGTCCATTGTTTATAATCCCTTAATTATGCTTCATTGAAGTGTGAATCTTATCCAGAAATGTCATTGGTCGTGTTTATTTTCATATTCAAAGCAATAAAAAAGAAACTCCTATTTGCATTAAGGCTGTGTTTAGCCATGAACGCGAGTAGAGCATAACAAATGGCTATTATTGTAAAACATATAACCGTTTTATATATTTAAAAAAGAATTCTGTGCTTGAAATAAACTGGTAAGGGTTACAAATGTCTATTATCCTCACAGATGTCAAATTTATTTGATCAAAAATAGTTTTGAACTGGAATATTGTGAATATAACACTTTTTAAAATGTAATGGTGATGCTTAATAGCAATATTTCTTTTATTATATCCTGATTTATCCTCAAACATGAAAACAATTTTTAAACAATCTTTGAACCAAAATCTTTGTTGAAGTCTACAAGAACAACATTTATTTATTTGTTTGTTTAAACAATAGTTAATACTTAACTCTATTCCTCATCTTGATATTTGTAACATGTATAAAACTAGTCAGTTGCTATTTATTTAACATCTAAATGTAGATTTTTCGAAATAAAATAATACCTAAAAATATCTTGACATTTTTTTGTTCAGATTCAGTCTAATCTTTGTCTGTGTGTTTGTATAGTGTTCTCACGTGTTCATGAAAGTGTGTGTTTGTGTTTGTGTGTGTTTGTAACTCATGTTTGTCTGATGTTTATGTGTGATCTCCAGGTATCCAAGAGGCCAAATTTCAGGGTAAGGCTCCAGAATCTACCATTAGCACAGATCTACTAGTGTAGTAGTGATGGTTGAGCAGCTGTATGCTTTCTGTTTTCTCTCTGCCTCTTCAAATCACACTTCCTGTCTCTGTGTGAGGATTTGACCTCTTGGCCCTAAAGAGGAGCTAATATTTTCTGCATTCTTTCCCATTCCTTTTTCCAAAACTGATGCTGGAACTTTTTTAACAGTCCTTGTCTTTCTCCTGTGTTTCTTCTTTTCTTCTGCTCCTCATGGGTTCTGTGTTTGTCTTGCGGATGATGCTCAGTCTCAGGACTCTGGTGAAGATGGCTGTCAGTTTGACAGTGATTGTGAACTGCCGTCTCACACTTCGGCAAGTTTCTCTGGCTTTAAACTTACTCTAACTCTACTCTTTTTTTTCTGCTTTACTTCCAACTACCTGGTTTATGATTTAAAAATGTTTTGTGTTTTATGATGCAAAATAGATTTTATGTGATTGATAAAAATGCAATCAGTGGCCACCACCATTTTGAGAGCCTAAAAAATCATATAGAGGCAAAACAAAATTAATTTTTTCTTGATGCTCCTGATGATACATTGAGGTCATATGGAGCAAAGCCAGTCTATGCAAGAAACTAAATATCACAGCAGTTTTACTTTAAAGTAAAGTAGCACGATAAAGTCCTTGAGTGTTCACGACTGTCACATACTGATGTTCTGCACATTTGAGTACAAACTAGTTTTAACAGGAGCCATGGGTGTTAATGTAGTTTTGCTTTTAAACAATTGAAGACAAAATTATTAATCCTACTGCTAAATTAGTTTCTTTTTTAGATCTTTTCCAAGTGAAGTTTAAGCACATTTTTAAACATAATAGTTAAAAAAAATGGTCTTTGCCGTGATGACAGTACATTACCTGACAAATGTCTTGTTGTCGATCCCAGCTGTAAGAGCAACAAATAAAAACCTGACTTCTAGTTGATCATTTGGAAAAGTGGCAGAAGGTAGATTTTTCAGATGAATCATCTGTTGAACTGCATCCCAATCATCACAAATAGTGCAGAAGACCTATTGGAACCAGCATGGACCCAATATTCACAGAATCAGTCAAGTTTGGTGAAGGTAAAATCATGGTTTAGGGTTACATTTAGTATGGGGGCATGCGAGAGATCTGCTGAGTGAATGGCAACATGAACAGCCTGAGGTATCAAGACATTTGTGCTTCCCATTACATTACAAACCACAGGAGAGGCTAAATTCTTCAGCAGGGTAGCACTTCTTCTCAAACTTCAGCCTCAACATGAAAGTTGAAAACAAATAAGGTCAAGATGCTCCAGGATTGTCTAGATTGTCTGTTTCTGTGTGGAGTTTCTCCTCGTGTTGGCTTGGGTTTCCTCCGGGTGCTCCGGTTTCCCCATGATGGATTGCAGCTGGAAGGGCATCCGCTGCATAAAACATATGCTGGATAAGTTGACGGTTCATTCCTCTGTGGCGACCCCAGATTAATAAGGAGACTAAGCCGAAAAGAAAAGGAATGAATGGGGTAAGATGGTGGAGGAGACATTGAGGATGAATCCAAAGAATCTTGAACTCTGGGAGTCCTGCAAGAACGCTTGCTTTATTATTTGAGGCATTGCCGAGATGTATGGATGCAGTGCATTAATTAGACCTGTATTAATTCTTTTTCCACTGCACCATGACTTTATATTCTATAATGTACATTATTATTACAAGTTATTATTTGTTGTTTCTAAAACTTGGATAGACGACAAGACTTTTATCAGGTAGAGAACATAATATATACATTATATTTCATTAGTTATTTTGCAGCATACTAGTATTCAGCTTACAGTGCAGTTTAAAGACTTAATTGAATGGGTTAGTTAAACAAGTCACTAGACAACAGAGTTTTTTTTGTTCTGTAGTTGATCAAAAAAAAAAAACATTCTTAAAGGGTAATATGTGTGTGTGTGTACATATTATAAGTCCAGCACTTCTCAAAAGAACATTCTGTGTTGTTTTTATGTTTCATAGCAAGTATTCAGGGATGTACGACGGCCGGCCCCAATGGATGAAGTCCCATTGGTCCCTGGAGAGACAATCAAAACCACCGGTATGTTGGATGAGTCTCTGTGACTCTTGTTTCCTGTTTCTGCTTGTCTGGTGGTGTTGGGTTCCATCTGTTATCTTCTGTCTCTGCAGTTAAAGATGTGATGTATATCTGTCCTTTCACTGGAGCCGTGACCGGCACACTCACTATCACAGACTACAAGCTCTACTTTGTCAGTCTAGAGCGGGTACGGAGCAGAAATCATTCTTTTGTTCTCTTTGTCTATTTTAAGATCAGCATATTGACTTGTGTTTTACTCCATTCATCTTTTTGCAGGATGCACCTTTTATTTTGGATGTGAATCTGGGTGCAATCAGCAGGTTGGAGACTATCAGTGTACAGAGTCTTGGAGAGAATACCAGTGGCATGGAGATCGTCTGCAAGGTCAGATGCACCACTTTTAATAATAGACAGAGATTATGGTAGATTATATTCAGTGCATACTAGGGATTGTAATTTATGGTTCGGTGTTAAACATTGGGTTTTAACCCAAAAATGACTTGAGTGTCAGATGAAGTCAGAGATTCAATCAAAGACAGTTTACTGAAGATAGTTTGCAGTTTCATCAGCAGAGCCCATAGGCTGCTCTGCTTACAGTTTCAAAACAACAATTTACTGTAATATGCATCACTAACTGTGTCATACATACTGTATAGGTGTTTTAAACTGAAACATGTGGCAAATTTCCACATGTATGCACACAATTCTGAACAATATCTCCAATGATTATTTAGGTGTCAAGCATACAAAGGTCAGACATAACAGGAGGATATTTCTGTGATCAGAAAGATCTGATGTGAAATTCAGCTCGGCTTCATGTCTCCACTGAACACGCTCACATACACAAAGAATACTTACCTACTTCAAGGCTGTTCTGCTTTTTAGTAGGCATCTTATCAGGATAGTAAAATAAACATAGCAGACTAATACAGAGAGAGCTTCTCTTATAACAGAATCATTTAAATAATTAATTCTTTCACACCGTAATATTCACATCTAGTCACAGCTGTTCCAAGTACCATCAAATGTCCAGTTTCACATGAGAGCTTTCTGTGACGTCTTAAATAGACCTGAAGATCCTGAGGAAGCAATAACTTGGCATAAAGAAAAAGCAATGACACACATATCATTCCAGTTTTACTCTGAAGAGGGATGGATGGCACTTAGCTTGTCATATAATAGGCTTATTTCACATGGTCGCCATTTTAAAAAATGAAAGCGAGACTGCGGTGGGAAGAAATACTGAAGTATAGGATCAGCACTGTAAACATTGCAACAACATGCTGTGGATTACAAACCTCCAGCTGTTGCTGCCATTTCGTATTTCATATATGGTGCACTAAAAATGTAACTAACAAACTGTTAACTTTAAATTTGTAAGTTAGGTGGACATATTTTTTAGCTCAGAGTTGAATTTACTTATAAAAACGATTTTACTGCATGTTTGGAGCTGTGTGTTTAATGAAAGTAAAAAAATCAGTTGAGAAGACTTTGAATTTTGATTTCTTCATTTGAGCATTTACCAGTGTGAAAAATAAAAAGTTAAGGTAACTTAAAAAAATTAAAGCAACTGGCTGCAAAGAAATCTTAAGTTTATTAAGCTTCAGTGGTTGAAGTGAAATTATTCCATAAAGTACACTTGACTTAAAACAGCCTTTTCAGTCAACTTAAAAAAATAATTTGGCTCAACTTCAACCACTGAAGCTTAATAAACTCAAAATTTCTTTGCAGCCGGTTGCTTTAAACTTTTAAGTTAATTAAACTTTTTATTTCTTAGTGCGTAAACATCACTTTAATATCATTCAGTTACGTTTAGTTAAAACAACTAAAAGCATATTAGATATCACATATAAGCATATGTCTTTAAGAGTAATATGATTAAGTGTTCTCCTAGACTTCAGTTTATGGCACCAGGTAAAACACTGTAATTATGCTTCCTTGCTTTAGCCTATGTAACTCGGTGAGCGATAAAACAATGCAGTCCTCTGTAGCACACCCTCATGTTGTCTGTAATAGTGTTGTCCCAATAATGAAATTTTAAAAACGTCAATTTCCCACAGCATTGAGCGCATTCTTAAACACAGCTGATTTGCCATAGTATTCACCAGTGTTCAACCGAAACAGTCGTGAAGGCCATCAGATTACCGCTCTCCACCAAGTGTAAACACAGATACTGGAGCATTTTAAAGCCATCAAGATCAGTGGAGTCATCAGCGGATTTCTGGTGAGCACTGGTAAACACAATGGCAAAATCAGCGGTGTTTAAGAAGACGCTCTACAGCTATTAAATGTTAGCGGGAAATTAGCATTTTTTAATTTATTTCAGTACCGAAATTCAGTATCGTGACAGGTCTAATATAGTGAAAGAATTAGTTCATTAACTTGAGTTTAATAAATGGCATCTAAAACAAGTGTTTGGGATAGAAAACATTAGCTAACTAGTGCCTATTCATTTAACTAAGCTGAAAATGAGGTTTGATATCCCTTTTTATTTTTACTATCAATTCAGAACAGACCTTCGGGTCACTCGGAAGGTGGTAAAAAGAATGAAAAATTTGTGTCACTTTCTCTTTGCTGATAAGATATACAGCCAGATACACAATGTTTCTATGTGACTTCAGACGATTCTTCCAGGTTTCTTCCCACCACAGCCTCAATTTTGCTTTTAAAATGGCGGCCGCATAAAATCAGGATGCAGGACTGAACTGTGTGTCTGTGTTTGTTGGCTACTTAATATTGAGGAAAAGCTCCAATCAGAGAGGCGATTGTCTGCAGCCCCGCCTCTGTGTTCAGACGTCTCCGTTTTCCCCCATCCACAATTAGACGGAGAAGCAGCGTTTTAAAATGAACGTTCTAAAACTCCGGCATAGTGTGGACGGATGGCATAACCGTAGCAAAACTTATGCGTTTTTGAACTAATACGCATTAGTGTAAACAGGGCCTGAGTTCATCAGGGGTAAATTTGCCCTCATGTTTTACTGTAGTACTTTGTTGTGTGAGTTTTTGTTTATTCTGTTAGTCTCTATCAGTGATTTTATAAATTTCCCGCTTTATTTTCATTCCTTTATGGGTGGAACTGTGTTGCTATTGTTGTTTAGTTCTAGTTTGGCATAAAAACTGAGAAATGAAGATAATGGTTGCTCTTTATTGTTCGTTTTTTTTTTTTTTTGTAACACACCTGACTGTCTAATAAAGCATATATTTAAAAAAAAAGGTAATAATTTGGCATGACACGTTTTCCAAAACATAGTTTTATTTTTTTCTCTTTATTTGAAAGTGTTTACTGAACAAATTGTGCCTTTAAATTCAATTCTATAGTGTCATCTACTAACATATTGCTGTATTAATAATGCTGCAACTGAAAACAGAGCCCATAATAAGGCATTCAAATTCATAATCATAATTAAGACACCACTAAAAGTTCACATAAAATTTGATGAATATATAAGCTATTATAAATATTTATAGTCACACAGTGTCTATATTAACAATCTGTGATCTGACTCAATAGGATATGAGGAGCCCCAGGTTTGCTTATAAAAAGGAGGAACAGAGTAAACTGGAGATTTTGGAAACGTTGACAAAGTATGCCTTCCCGCTGTCCAATGAGTTGGTATGTCATGAATCCACACAGTGCAGTGATTGGCTGCTAGATTTGTCAGTAATTGACTAATTACTCCAGAGCAGCTGGTTCATGCTTTTTGTTTTTGTTTTTTGTCCAGTCCCTGTTTGCCTTCCAATACAAAGAGCAATTTCCAGAGGATGGATGGAAGGTTTATGATCCAGTGGCCGAGTATAAAAGAATGGTGAGACATGCACATTGCTGAAAAACACTAGAGTTGACTGAATACATTGAATCAGAATAATAATGCTTCATTCTGCTCTCGTGACCTTTACTTTTTATTGTCTCCATACTGTCCGCAGGGTTTACCGAATGAGAGCTGGAGTATCAGTAAGATCAACAGTAATTATGAAGTGTGTGACACTTATCCTGCTCTGCTCGTCACCCCAACCAGTATTAAGGAGGACGAGATTCGACGAGTGGCCTCTTTTAGAGTCAAACACCGTATCCCAGTAAGTAAGAAGAAGTGTGCATCTGTGCTTTTCCACTTTTTTTTTTGATTTTACACATTCAGTCGAGTGTTGTCAGCACTTCATGTTAATTACACATCTGACAATAAACCCATCTGGGGAAATGAACAGAGCGCAACAGTTGGGTTCTAGAAGTAAAAACATGAATTTTTCTATAAATTGTTTTGAGCTTGAGGTTGTTAACTGATTATAATATGTTTGTTGAATCCATCTGTTTGCATAAATTCAACTTATTTTATTATTATTATATTAAAAACAGTCATGTATAAAGGCCCTTCTGCAGTGAGTGTAATAAAGTAATGTGAAGTGACAAATTGTGCTTTCAACCTCAAAAACATGAACCATTTTATCATCAATGACATATTGATGCCTGCACATTAGATGGTGTTTTGCTCGCCTGTTTTTTTTTTACGTATGCATTTTGTCCGTGTAATTTCCAGTTGGTTTTAACCCCATCCACTGCACAGTATATAACAGTAAATTAAAATAAAGACTGACTACACCAATAACCATCTATATTTTTTGCTTAAAACTTTGACATATTGAGCTTCTTTAGCAGTGGTCCCCAACCTTTTTATCACCGCGGACCAGTCACTGATTGACAATTTTATCATGTGACTGTTTAGATTGCTTGGCACTTTCTCAGAATATGACAAGTTGACAAAGCATTGCTGCAACTCTGATACAAGTTTTATTTATTTATTTATTCATTTTCTTTTCGGCTTAGTCCCTTTATTCATCATGGGTTGCCACAGCGAATGAACCGCCAAACTTATTCAGCATATGTTTTACGCAGCAGATGCCCTTCCAGCCGGAACTCAACACTGGGAAACACCCATACACTCACATACACTACGGCCAATTTAGCTTATTCAATTCACTTATACCGCATGTTTTTGGACTTGTGGGGGAAACCGGAGCACCTGGAGGAAACCCACATGAACACGGGGAGAACTTGCAAACTCCGCACAGAAATGGCAACAGACCCAGGGTGGGCTCGAGCCAGTGACCTTCTTGCTGTGTCACATTCTTAGCCACATTCTTAGCTTTTGATGAATTGTGATTACAATTTTATTTTGATTATTCATGCAACCCTATCATTTGTCAACTATGTATTTTTGTACAGTTCTCATATACTTTGCTTGTTTCAGGTGCTTTCATGGATCCACCCAGAAACTCAGGCCACTATAGTCCGCTGTAGTCAGCCCATGGTGGGCCCCACAGACCGCCGCTGTAAGGAGGATGAGCATTACCTCCAGACCATCATGGATGCCAATGCACAGTCCCATAAACTCGCCATATTTGATGCTCGGCAGAACACTGTGGCTCACAATCACAAGGTGAAAGTGATTTTTAAATAGTTTTTTGGGAGTAGAGATGAAGAGAAAGGTTTTTAGTGTCTTTTATCCATAACACACACACGCGCATGTTGTTTCCTACAAATGTAGTTTTGAATTATTGAGCAGCCATCTGTGCTAATGTGGATGTGAGTCAGAAGGTAAAAATGGAAACCACAATTCTTCTCTTCTTACTTTCTGCTGCTTCATGCCGCAGACTAAAGATGGAGGTTATGAGAATGAGAATTTCTACCCCAACATGGAGCTGAATTTTCTGGAGATCCCCAACATTCATGTCATGAGAGAGTCCCTTCGCAAGCTGAAGGAGGTGGTTTACCCCACCATAGAAGAACAACGCTGGCATTCGGCCATAGATGCCACACACTGGCTGGAGTACATACGGGTACACAACACTTCTACATCATTTTTACCAAGTGCATAAATCCATTTCCTGCTTAGAGGTGTAAGATTACTGTAATCTGTATTAATATTGTAACTGTTGTTATATTAATGCATGCTAACATCATACAACTATACAAGTATGCAACTCACTTTGCAGACAATAATCAAAAACAGTTTAAGAGCCCGAAGGCATCACTACGTTATGCACTACGGTACAGGTCACCTTTATCAGGCTTGCGTTTCCACTGCCAAAAGGGTACTAATGGTACACTTTTGGCAGAAAGTTTCAGACGATGTAATTTTTACTCGAGGAAATGTCACAGTAAAGCCGCATGAGTCGTTCACTTATCTTATGAGAAGCACTTCTCAAAAAACAGAGACTTTATACACATAAATACTTGTGTATAAATGTTCATTACTAACCTTTCTCTGAACATAATTTCATCATAACTGCAGATCAATGATAGTGCGAAATAGCCTACTGTAATGTTTGCGATGATATAAAATAAATAAATAAATAAAAACAACATATATGAACACATCCTTACATTCTCTGAAATGTTACTAATTACAAACTACACACAGGATACATTTAGTCCTTTTTGGGTTCAAAAACAACACGCAATATAGCCTACAGTCAGCGCAAACCTCTCAAATGTGTCTTTAATTGTCAGCAACACATGTAATAATTATGTCATTTTGAGGTCATAATAGTCCAAAAGGTAATGATAATAGTTAAACATGGCAGTTTGTTTATGTTTTATGTTGCTGCTCTGTTTTTCCGGCTATTTTTCTTTGTTTTCTCGAGCTTCACTCTCGCCTTTGTCCCTTTCTGAAATGATCGGATGTCAGAAGTGCTTTAATAATTACGTTATTAATATGAGCTCAAGAAGTTTGTTATTTTATATATAGACATGCGGCAAGCTGTGGAGAAAAGTAAAACCGCTTGCACTTTTAGACGGGCTCGTAAAACAACATGACATGGTAGAATTTGTTCTTCTTGGCTTTGTGACTGTTCATCAAGACAACGACAAGATTTGTTAAAGCTCGGGTCGACTGTGGCTTGCTATTTTATATCTATATTATTACGGTGTAATGCCCCGGCTGTGTTTTTAAAAAATGGAGGTTCCTCCATTCTCCTGCTTTTGCGAGTGCTGATTTCTGTGAACCAATAGCGTTCAGCTGCACGTCTAGCTCCACCTTTTGGTACCCTTTGGTTCACTTTTAGGTACCCTTTGACAGTGGAAATGGCAATAAAGTGTACTAAACCATACCGTACCACTCAGTGGAAACGGACCAATAATGTTCCTAGAATATAAGCTATGAAGCCAAAAACAGTATGGGTCCTGTATAGGGTTTTAATTTTGTATTAAACAGCATCACACAAACGAGAGTACAGTTTACAGTAGTTTTTTGCCACAAGATTGTCTGTTTTTGTTTTTGTTTTTTTGCCACAAAAATGATTTCAAACAGAGCCAAAGCAGAACATTTGTGCATGTCAAAGCAGCTCTTTTGTTATAATTCCTAAATGAATTGGTAATTGTTTGAAACATTTTAGCCAGTGATTCAATCAATTCATGAAGATTGAAGCTGAGTCACAAATGGCACACTAAACACTATGCAGTTATGCTCTTACACACTCAACAGCATAGTATATGTATGTAGTGTCGTCCCAAATGGAACAACAATGTTTTACAAACTAAGTGGAAATTCAAACTGTTTCCCAGATGATGTTTGATGGTTGCCAAATTAGTGAATTAAATTACCAAAGTACCAAATAATACCTGCCATTACTAAAACTGCATTCACCATCGGAGGCCTGTATAATCAGTCTTATAGGAGAATTTGTCTTTCACAATCCAAAATAAATAAAGTAATTTAACATCAGCGCCGTTCCTTCCGCTACATGAGCAAATCAGCAGCAGTTGAGTGCGTGAAGTGTCCAACAATCCAAACTTCTGTTTACCGATTGAACAAGTGCATCATCCGGGTATTTAAAGCGCACTTATTTTTTTTTCTGTTTTCAGTGTGAATGCAATACTTACACTATGCCGTAAAATTGTGCATAAGGATGCGATTTGGGATGCACATTGATTCTAAATAAATCAGCCATTTTGAACTAATTGTTTGAGTGAATAGTTCAATGAATCACTTCTTCAGACCATACTTATTGGCAGTTTTACTGTCATATTTATTGCTCCATGACACACCTTAACCAGCACAAAAACACATTCAATATGTATATATAGGATTTGGTCAATGTCCCACACTTTAGTTCCGCTCTGGTTTATGAGTGTCCCAGAAGAAAGCCAGTCAATTAGATGCTTTTAAAGACGTCAATTCTCTCTTGCTCTTTGCAGCTTCTGCTTGCGGGTGCCGTGCGGATTGCAGATAAAGTAGAGTCCAGTAAGAGCTCTGTGGTGGTTCACTGCAGTGATGGCTGGGATCGCACTGCTCAACTCACATCTCTGTCCATGCTGATGCTGGACTCCTACTACAGGACTCTTAGGGGCTTCCAAGTCCTGCTGGAGAAGGAGTGGATCAGCTTCGGACACAAGTTTGCGGCGGTGAGGAATATCCCTGAAAAGTGAGGGTGTATCACTGAAAAGGAAACTCTATATATGGTGGTAGAAAAGTGGATGATATAACCAAATTGGCAGACGAGCGTATCTTGATGAAATTTCTGATTGAAATAAAACTGAAATGTATTAAGATGCATTCAGAGTTTGGGCTCGATTTATGCTTGTCCTCACCGAGGCAGAATTTACTTTATCAAAAATGCAGTAAAACATTATTAAATTATGAATTATTGTTATTAAATTATTATGAACTACTCTTTTTTATAGCGCATTGGTCATGGAGATGAAAATCACGCCAACTCTGAGCGCTCACCTCTATTTGTTCAGTTCATAGATTGTGTCTGGCAAATGATGAGACAGGTGAGGTGTACTTTAAGCACTTCCTGCTTTATTTATAATGTAATGTTATTTGTAATGCTACACATAGGTCACACTTTACATTAAGGTTTTGTTAGTTATTGCTAACATAAACTATATTTGTACAGCATTTATTAATCATAGTTTAACATTTACAAATGCATTATTAACATCCAAATTCTTGTACCATAGCATTAGTTAATGTACTGTGAGTTAGCATGAATTAACTAATATTGAACAACTGTATTTCCATTAACTAACATTAACATGAACAAATACTGTAATAAATGTATTGTTTATTGTTTGACAATTCAGTAAATTCATTACCTAATAGAGCTTTATTGTAAAGTGTTACCACATATACTGTATGATAGCTCATTTAACCTGAGTCCTGTGAATTTCCATGAATAAATACTCTACTGTGTTCTCAGTTTCCCTCTGCCTTCGAGTTTAATGAGCTCTTCCTCATCACCATCCTGGATTACCTCTACAGCTGCCTGTTTGGAACATTCCTTTACAACAGTGAACAGGAGCGTGTGGAAAAGGCATGTACCATTGCACCAATACAGTTTTGACAATGTGCATGTTTCACAGATAATTTTAATGGCTAAAACATAGTTCTTAATTTGTTTTTGTTTTTTTCAGGAAGTGAACCGTAAGACTGTGTCATTGTGGTCCTACATCAACAGCCAATCAGAGGATTTTACCAACCCCTTTTATGTGGATTATGAAAATCATGTGCTTTATCCACTGGCCAGTCTAAGACACCTGGAGTTGTGGGTTGGATATTACGTACGCTGGAACCCCCGCATGAGACCCCAGGTGAAAACAAATTAGCAAATATGTAAAGTCTCTTATACACTTTAAGCAGAAAACAAAGGACAAACTGATGTAATGTTGTTTCATACTAAGGCCCCGTTTACACTAGTGCAATTTAGTTTTAAAACGGCGTTTTAGAATGAAAACAATCCGTGTCCACACTAGCGTTTCACCCAGCATTTCTGAACAGCTCTCCGTCCACACCAAAACGACTGAAACGCACATCACGTGACCACACACACACTCTCTGGCATGCGCTGCAGCATATCTACCCAGATGAGAGCTGTGCTTATCGAACTGCTCATCAAGCATCTCTCGCTAAATCTAATCTCACTATATTTGTTAAACGTGATATTTAATTCGTCTTGTTGTCTTTATCTAACGACATATTCCCCGACTTTGGTCTTGTTCTGCTAGTTCTTTGGTAAGGTGTTTTGGCTGAGCGCAAAGATAAGTTAATAATTTATTTAACCACGTACATCCTGTATATTGACTGATTGCTTGCCTTTATTTCCTTAAATGTATAAACTTATTGTACTTATACTTTTATAATGGCCATTATCGATTATTTAAACTGATATTCAGCAAAAGAGAGGGTATGTTTCGCATTTTTTACTGAAAATGAAAGGATGCAGTAATGTTAGGCTCCGTTTTGTTATAAATATCCACACAGTGAAGATGACGCTTAAATATGCAGCACGACGCTTCAACATTTCTGCTGTCTGTGAAGTTGTTAATATCAAAATGAAAATAGGCAGTTCCTTAAATCATGTTTACATTTTATTGTTGAGAAAGTGAAACAACGTAGCCAGGATGATGTGAATGAGTAAAAATAAAGTACACTGTTTCCTTTTTCCAAATCAAGCTTGCGAAGTCTGAACTTTCAAGGAGAGGATGCAGGACTGAACTGTGTGTGTAGGCTATTTAATATTGAGGAAAAGCCCCAATCAGAGAGGAGAATGTCTGCAGCACCGCCTCTATTTTCAGATGTCTCTGTTTTCTCCTCATCCACACTGAGACGGAGCAGCAGTGTTTTAGAATGAAATTGGCCTCTTCAGCGTTTCCAAAACGCTCCGTTTTTGGTGCTCGAAAACTCAGGCTTAGTGTGGACGGATGGCATAACCGTAGAAAAACGTATGCGTTTTAAAACGAAAACACTTTATTGTACACGGGGCCTAAATGCTTTGAGCAAAGCTGACATGACTTGACTGTGGAGTGCTGAATTCCAGAGTAAAGGTCTGCTCCTGCAAGGTTTTACTCCACACCTGGCCACTCCCACCGTATAGTCCGCCTATGTTCACCCGTTGCCTGCTTAGAATTATTGTCTACCTGATGCATGAAAAAGACTCCCATACAACAGACTTGCCTTATGTGGGTTTCCTAACAGTAAACTGACCGTTTTCTAATGCAAGCTGAAGGACAGCACATCTTCACTTTGCTCTGCCATGTTGGTAAATCCTGCTTTGAGGACCATTATGCAGATGATGCACACACAGACTGTGCGAAAAAAAAAAAGTACATGCAGAAAGCACTGATCCATGCGTCAGTTGTGAGCACTGACTGTACCGGTGCTCAGTAAGGATGAGAAAATTACAGATATGCTGTTTTGAAATAACAGTTATTGACCACTACTGCATTTTATTTGGAAATGTATTCCCGTGCCGCAAGAAATCTGTTTGGGTCCCCACAGCTCCTATGATACAGCCGCAGGAATGCAAATCTCTATTGCAAAGCAGCATGATGGAAACATTTAAATACTAGCCGATTAAAAGCACAGAATAGTGCACTGCACTCCAACGAAATGGTGAGTCTCAGATCAAACTGTAGCCTATGTTTATTTTATTTTCAAGATCTGAGGTAAACTATCTGCTGCTACGTTCAGTATGTTAATAAATGCCATGTAAAATGGTATTCAAGCTCACACATGTATCATTTAACACTGAATAAAGCACATAATCAGTACCCGAGGGGATCGTTTCATAGAAGTTTATGCTGTTCATCAACTGTGGGAAATTTTAAAATGTAAAATATTCCTTTTATTGTGTGTCATCGCTTGTGGCTGAAAAGGTTTTAGGCTCGATAGTCAGGCACGCTCGTCAAGCTAGCAACCTGAGTTTGTGTCGGAGAAGGGACTGGGAGGAAAAAGTGTTTTGATTTTGAAGTACAATACCTAGTTCAACCACTGGGGGTCAATATTTCGTACTGCATCTTTAAAGTTGTTTATCCTTGTTTACAAATAGCCTTTTTATAGCAACATCATATCCTTGTAAGTCAAATTTAAATAGGAAAAAAATCAGCCATGTACACAATTGATATGAGCATATAAAGTCTTTGTAGCCTTAAAACCCTCTTACATCTTATGTCCAACATGAGCTCTCTGAGGAAACTCAAGTCTTGTTGCTTCTGTTTAGATGCCTGTTCACCAGAACCTGAAGGAGCTGCTGTACTTGCGTGCAGAGCTGCAGAGGAAGGTGGAGGAACTCCAGAAAGATGTTTCCTCATCGCGCTCTGTCTCCTCATCTTCAGAGCATGCATATTCTCCATCACATGGCGGTACACCACTTCACTCCTCCGTCTAAAATACATGCATTCTGTGGAAAGATTCTAGGGACTACAAGGTAACATAGGAATGTAATGCCTACATCTATTAGTCGTTTAACTGGATGATACGTTTTAGAGCGCCAACATATGTAAGCTTGCATGAACACACCAAAAAGAAATAATCTTCAACAAAATTCAGTTTTATTTTAGTTGTTTCATCATAGACATTCTCTTAACCAGATAACGAGAGGATGTTTTGATGACACTGATTTTCAGATGTTCAATATAGGCCAGTATTTAACTTGATTTGTAAATATTGACTTCACTAATTTATTAGTAGCCAAAGTAACATGATTGTTTTTGTGTGAGTGTGTGAGTGTGTGTGTGTGTATGTGTGACAGTTTTTCTTTGCTGCCTCGGTTGTCTCCCTTTGTGCCAATTCCTGTGTATAACCTTTAAGCATTTCACAACCCCTTTAATTCTTTATAAAATCCCACAAAATTAAGTTCTTAATGTTCCCCTACAGATTAATTGGTGTTTGTATTGTAATATTATTTTATACGACTTTTAGATTAGGGGTTTTTTTATAGCACAAATGGTTTCTTGAATATTATTGATGTGATACTGCCATTTTGGAAATGCAATTAGTAGTTTCTTTGTTTTTTCATAGCACTTGATAGTATGAATGTGCAATGTGTGAACACATTACTACTGCACTACTACTGTACTGTATTACTGAAATATATGTTTACTAAAGGTAAATAGGGACCATCTGATCTTAACTTCCCATTCATTAAATAAGTATAAATATACACTACCAGTCAAAAGTTTTGTGTCAGTAGGATTTTTAAATGTTTTAAAATAAGCTTCTCCTGCTCACCAAGGCTGCATTTATTTCATTACAAATGCAGTACTAACTGTAAAATTAAGAAATGTTATTGCACTATAAAATAACTGTTCAAAAGTAGTTTAAAATTTAATTTAATCATTCATTCCAGTGATTTTAAAGATGAATTTTCAGCTTCATTACTCCAGTCTTCAGTCACATGATCCTTCAGAAATCACTCTAATATTAATTAATATTGTAATTAATATTATTATTAATGATAATAGTTATAAAATAAATATTGACTGAAGTAATTTCATTTAAAACTACATACAATAAGAAAGCAGTTATTTTAAATTTTAATTTAACAATATTTTTACTCACCCCAATATTTTTGACTGGTAGTGTAAATGGGTTAAAGTTAAATTAATTTACGAAAGGATTTGTAATGTTTTAATGTTAAAAATAACTTGTGAAAATAAAATGTCAACAAATAGGTGAAATGTTGTTCAACCTTTAAGCATTTAACATCTATTGACCTGTACTACTTGTAGAAGAATCATATTATCATAAGAATCAAAAGTGATCATACTAAATTCTATTATTTATTAATTAATAATTCAAAATGTCATGCTGACAAGTATTTAAACCTGATTAGGATTAAACTACACTAGGTAATATAGTGGTAAAGTAAAAGAATGACTATTTTGTATATATGAATCTAAATAGAATCTAAAGTAGCACTGGTCTCTTTTTGTCTATGACCCATGTATAAAAATGAACCCAGTTTGATGAACCCAGTAATCAAGGGCAACAGTTCATTTGAACAGAGGATATATGAAGCCAATTATGTGTAATAATTTATGATGCAAAGAATATATGGTGTATTTGTTTTCTTTTATGACTATTTTTGTATTTGTGCCACCCTGTTAATTCACACATTTTTGAATTCTGTTAAAAAATTCCAGAAACCTACAAAAAATAAACAACCAAGGGAATCAAAGACGAGATAAACTGTTTATTATTGGGTTTCTTTATGCTGATCTTTTGCCACCAAGTATAACCAGTGAGATACAGAGTGAAATTGGAATATTAAAACGTCTAGAAGAGGATTGCCAGTTGATATCGGTGTAAATATGGTTTTCATCACATTCTGCATTTGATTGCGCAGCCACTGATGAAAAGAGAGATTTCACGCTGAAGGTCACTATTTCATTTCCAGATTTCATTTCGTTCAATGATGGCAAGAAAACAAAAACACAACCTACAGCATTGGCAATAAGATCTGTGGCAGTTCCATGATGCAAGAGCTGAACTGGCAGTGCAAATCAAGACACTTCAGAAACGTCTGTCCAAATAGCATATTTGTCAGGTTCATAAATAAACCCAGTACACAAGAAAAACCTTTAATATCTACAGCTAGAATCCAAGCATGCATGTCTGTACAGTTCTGCGCGCACACCCTTGTTTTGACAAAATTGCGACTATACTGGCCAGACGACACCAGAGAGCCCAGAGAACCTTGCAAACAAAACAGCCATCGTATAAATTACTAGTTACCCAGAAATGCAGAGGGTCAACTGAAATAACTGGGGAGGGTTTTAACAGTCACATTATGTGTCCAAGCAACAAATCTGGAAGCAGTTCAACACAGGTGATGATGTGTGGTTGAAAATGTTCAAGACACTTGTGAATTTCCACATTTGCCTTAACGAGGCTGTTTTACTCAGCTGTTTCAGATTCATTCCACCGGATCACTAGACTCATACACCAAAGTCAAAGAGCATGCAAAAAGGCAAAATCCATCACATCTTTGGTGTTCTTCATTTCTGACAAGTGTAGCACCAAAAAAAAGCTACATTGTTCTGGTAGCGTATAAAGAATTACATACAGCTAACATTCTGTTTGTTCGTTTTCACCGTACAAATAACCATGGTAGGACGCAAGGAACGAGGAACGTATCAGGCAACATCTCAACGTCTCTGACATCATTACCATTCACAAGACTTCTGCTTAATCTTGGGCATGTGAGTAAACAATATTTCAGTTCTGTTCAAACGGCAAAGAGTGTGAAGGTGCAGTCACATTTGCCGTTGTTCTAAGGGCAAAATACAATCATTTTAATAGAAGTCCATGTAAATGAAAGGTTTGTGCGTAAAACATTTTGAATTGTCAGTAAATATGCCACATTGACCATTGTTTGGCAAATTTTAATGGTCCAAATTTGACCATTTCAATGTAAAATTGTCTTCAAAACAAGTTTTTAATGTAGATATATGCCCCACTTATCATTGTTTTGCAAATTTTCACATGTGAAATTTATGCATTTCAATTGAAACCACCATGAATAGGGGGAAAGGTCCACTTGTCATGTAATTATGGTGAAATATAGCCACTTTAATACAACCTTCATGGGTTAAACTCAAGAATTTCATTAGAAACCCATAGGAACATACATTTTTGTGACCAAACATTTATTTAAAGTAGTTTGTCCCTTAAATATGCTACATTTGCCATTTCCAGCAAGTTTTCATTGGCTAAATTCAGCCATTTCTATTGAAAACCCACATAAATATGAATTTTGTTTGCATAAACTATGCCATGCTGACTAATCTCTTGACTTTTATGCTAGCTATCTGTGCTTCATACATCAATGGCCATGTTTGTAGTTTAGGAGAATGTGACTGCACCTTTAAACTGGAACAACGTACTAAACCTGGTACGTCTGATTTGTAGACATTCAAGTGAGGCAGCCCTTCTTATGGTTGTGACTATTAGTGCCGTGTTCGCAAGCTAGCGTGTCTTCCCTAATGTTAGCGTGGTAAGGCATTGGGAAGGAAAGCACCATTGGCAAGGGCTTGGGGTAACAAAGGTGCACCTGAATTCACAGTGAAAAACAACAGCTACAGGAAAATCTGGAGCATCTCAAGTGAGGGAGAGGATGGAAAGGACAGAGCTGCTTTCCAGTGTGGTTTTGCTAAATCTACGTGCCTGTTTTAGATGTTGACTTTCCAAATCAGTAAAAAATTTAGAGTCTGTAAACTGCAAACTCTTGGCGAATTAGCAAAGTGGGAAAGCAGCTCATTAAGGCAATAGCAAAACTAGGAAGGGTGCAACAGGTCTCTAAAAAGTCTCAAAGCTAAAGCTCAAACATGCTACAAACAATACAAACACTAAGCTAGGGCGATAAAACGACTCCCCCGTAATCCAAAAAGAGTGGGGGGGCACAAACATTTATGTACATTTACTGCTACAAGTGTAAATAGAGCTACACTGATACAACGGTTTGAGTACAAACTTGGAAACGGTATGCAATATACAAGCACATTAATTAATCCCTTAAAATCCCCCCAAAAAAGGTGATCAGAATTAGCCATACGAGAGTTACTACACTGTTTTAAGTATTGCGCTAACATGAAAACACAAGTTCGGTTACTTCCAACCACAATTACTTGACGCTAATGTATCTAGTCGATCTGATCACGCCAAATTCATCTATTCCTCAAAAGAAGGAATCTCAACCACTGACATCCAGCTAACACACAAAAATGTCTTCATCAACACACGTCACATCTTCACAGTTTAGTCAATTCATTTTTTTTTTTTTCTTAAAGCAAATTAGAAGGAAGCAGCTGTCGGTTAGTTTTTGACTTGAGTAGTTCATCTATTTTTTTTCCTCAAAAGTCACTCTAGTAAAAAGTTCGCTAAGACACAAAAACCTGCATATATGTGTAACAATCTTTTCACATTGCTCTGTGAAAGCAAGGCAAATATATACAGACCACAATAAAACTAAAAACCTTCACAAATCCTTCATCTTGTTTCAATCGCAGATTCCACAACACACACTTTTGCTGCGAAAACATAAGGGAAACACAGTCTTGACCTATAAAAGCATATTTCTTTGATTATCCAATCTGCCGTTTCTGTAAACCTTGGATTAATCAGTCTTCTCATTGTTCAGTAATACGTGTTTGTACACAATAGGAATGATGAGCTAATTTGTTAAACAAAGAAAACTAGCGCAGTTTGTGTGGGGCTCCATTAAAAAAAAACCAAATATGATTTCTGGGGTCTTAGCAGGTCATGCTACAATTCATTATTGGCTGTTTTTTGTTTCATAGCAATATTATTGCAGACAGGCTTACTATCATCGTTGCATATAAACAGTTCGAATAGTATAAATAAAAAGATATTACACTATGTTTAAGGTTGATTTAAACAGTCACATTGGTACTTGGAAAAGGGCGTTGTGGTGCAAATGTGCTGGGAAATACAGTGGCATTCGAATGGGAGAACAACAATTTAGAACTGCGCCCTCTTCAGTTTGGACATTAGAGATTAAACTGCATTTTCTTCTGTTGGTGGCTCGGCGTTGGGAGGCTGGAGAAGAGTTTGTTGAACTGGAGTAAAAAGAGAAATAACGTAATCATCATTCAGAGACAAAAAAATATTTATTATTTGTAGCTACAAAACATCAAACTTTATGAAAAATGTGTGCTATTGAAGCTGTACCTAGTTTGTTTTTAGAAAATACTTTTTTATTTTTAAACTATGAGATACTATGAGATAAATATAATAATGCCGGATAGTAACTGATTTATCTTGTTCCTAAAGGGTTAGTTCATTCCAAATTAAAAATACTCATTCCTCCTGTTCCAAACCCCTGAGACTTTGTTTATCTTCAGAATACAAATTAAGATATTTTAGATGAAATCTGAGAGCCCCCTCATCCTCCGTATACTACAACTGTTGTTCAAAGTCCGGAAAATCATCCTCAAAATAGAATACATGCCTGTAGAGATTCCATTGGAATATTATCACAATGTGCACACATAAAACAACAACAACGTTATTAAACAGTTTTTTTTTTTCTCCTGAGTGTCATATATCAGTGTCAGTCTTTTGGTGGGTGTGGTGTACGACAGAAAGTTGCAGTCGACTTCATTCTCGCTCGAGGAAATATCAAAGTAACGCTGTATGAGTCGTTCACATATCATTTGAGGAGCACTTCTCACAAAACAGAGGCTTTATGCACATAAATACTTGTGTATAAATGTTCAATACTGATTTGATTATCACTCCAGATCAGTGATGTTTGTTCATGTTTTAGGTTGCTGAAAGAATAATTTGCTCCTTTTTTCTCTGCTTCACTCTTGCGTTTGTCTTGCGTTTCTGAAAGGATCCAATGTCAGAAGCGCTTCAATACTCACGCGCACGTTATTATTTGAGCTCTCTGGAGAAAGTGAAATCACACACGCTTTTAGGCGGCCTCATTAACAACAAGATGACATATGGAAGATTCAGCTCTTCTTCTTGGCTTTGTTGCTGTTCATCAAGGTGACAACAAAGTTTGTTTGCGAAAGGGTACCCAAAAAGTGGTATGGTACTTTTTGCTTTTTGGTATCTTTTGAAAGTGGAAGCGGGCATAAAAGTGTAGCGACCTGCACCGGACCACTCAGTGGAAATGGGCCATTATACCCCAGATGCCCAATTTCCTCTGTTTAAAACAAAGCACAGGCACATCTGAGGTACAAGTCAGCAGCAACGCAACTAAGGGTGCTTTCACACCTGCCTTATTTAGTTTGGTTGAATTGCACTAGAGTTTGTTGTCCCTCTTTGTGCGGTACGATTGGGCAGGTGTGAATGTAGCAATCGCACTTGAGTGTGCTCCAAAAAAGAATAACGAGACTTCCTTCAAGAGGTGGCTTTCAAACGAACCCTGGAGCGGTTTGTTTGTGGTGAGAAAATGATCCGAACTAAAACAGAACCAAATGCAAAAAGTACTGCGCATCTTCGGACTAATCCAGCTGCTGAACCGAACTACAGATGTGAAAGCACCCTAAGAGCGACATGCATAAAGAGCAAAGCGCTCTCATGAATAAGCAACTTATACTGACACTGAGAAGAAGCAACTTGAATAGACTGTCACAAAAGTATTCTCATAGTTTCATAATATTCAGATTAAATTACTGAAAACATACAGACTGTTTTGGTAATGTTTTTGGATGAGTTGGTACCATTGCTGTCTATGCAGGATAAAGGTGCTCTCAGATTCAATCCAAAATATCTCAGGCATTTGGAACAATATGAGGGTGAATAATTATTGACAGAATTGACATATTTGGTTGAACTATCCCTTTAAATTTAACTAAATTTAGTCATATAGAGACGTTTGCATTACAAACAAAAGATAAACAAGGGTTAAATACCTTGTGGCTCCTGTGCGACTACAGCATCTGGGGCATCTGCTTTCACCATATCTGCATTCAGACTCTCTGTTATGAGATGAAGCACATTATAATGAGTGGCGGGAAAAGGGAAAGCCATGTGGTGCCATTAAGAAGGAAATGTGTTTATCTTTACGCTGTATGCTGAAACACAGCTTCTTCTTCTGGTAGGAGATGTAGCTGCTCACTGCACCAACCAGAGCCATGGCTACAGCGCTCACGATGCCAGCAATAGTTCCAGTCTCAGCCATGGTGTCTGTGGATCAACACATAGACTACTATTAATAGACAAATATACAAAAGCCACCCACAATTGTTTTTCAATAACTCTTAATCCTACCGTAGTTGTTGTCGTCAGCAGGATCCAAATCACCAACATTACTGGAACTTCCACCTTTTCCACCTGTTGAAATATGAACACTGAAATGAAGCCCTTTCTTTTATTTAACCCTCAAAATGAAGGATGGTTTAAGTAGTCACCTTTGCCTTTGTCGGGTTTGTAAGAGTTATCGTTTCCCACATCCAAAAGGTCATCGTCTGAGAATTGACTTCCTGAAAAATTAGAAAAACGTTAGTTTCTTACTAGTCCCATTAGCTTTCAATATTAGACCCATGCAATTTAAGGAAAGTAAAGCTTTGGGGTCACTAAAAGAGGAAAAAACCCAATATCCTGAAACGGCTAGAAACAGAAAGCTGAGCTGCTGATTAGGAGGGAAAAAAAGGCTTCATTTTAAATTGATCCTCAAAATGTATCTTTGTATTTTTTTTCCTACAAAAGTGTTGATTATTATTCTACCGGTTGCAAAGAACAAGAATAATATTATTACTAGTCTTCTCATTTATTTACTTCACATTATGATACACCTTCTTCTAACACTTTTTAATGCAGTTCAATGGCATGAAAAAGCCTGATTTTTAGGTTTACCGAAAGGAACATGAATGAAAATCAAAAGGTATGCTACATGATATGTATAATTTTTCACTTAATCGATGTTTAAAGACGTCAGTAAAAATTTTGTAAGCATGAACATAATAGGAAACATTACATCTAATGCTACCTTAGGAACACCATTCAATGTTAGCTCACTGGCTAAATGCAATTATAAATAAACACTTGTACTAAATATATGCGATAGGGCTGTGAAATATATATATATATATATATATATAAAATTCTTCATTTAATCGCTCGTTGTTTGAAGACATCAGTAAAAAGTTTGTAAGCCTGATATTACAAAACATTACATTTATCTCAGGAATGCCATTAATATAATATAATATAATATAATATAATTTATTTCAGTGCAATATTACTTGCCATCACAGGGTTGCAGACAAAAACATGAATAACAGCAGAGAAAGTTATTATCTTTGCATTTTGCAGTTTATTTAGCAATGTTGTGTATTTTTAGGTTAGACCTATTATTATTTGTTAATCAAAAGGGTTATATTTTTATAACTTATATTTTTAGATTTTTATTCAAACATTTGCCCAAAAGTTCTAAATAAACTGAAAAATATGGTCTCATATGAATATGTACATGGGCGAAGCAGTGGCGCAGTAGGTAGTGCTGTCGCCTCACAGCAAGCAGGTTGCTGGTTCGAGCCACAGCTCAGTTGGCGTTTCTGTGTGGAGTTTGCATGTTCTCCATGCGTTCGCGTGGGTTTCCTCCGGGTGCTCCGGTTTCCCCCACAGTCCAAAGACATGCGGTACAGGTGAATTGGGTAGACTAAATTGTCTGTAGTGTATAAGTGTGTGTGTGTGGATGTTTCCCAGAGATGGGTTGCGGCTGGAAAGGCATCCGCTGCGTAAAAACTTGCTGGATAAGTTGGCGGTTCATTCCGGTTCATTCACCCCGAATTAATAAAAGGACTAAGCCGACAAGAAAATGAATGAATGAATGAATGTGTTTCTGAGTAGCTATTTGCTTTAAAATGTAAAAAAGAAATAGTTCTTTACAAGTAGTCTGTGTGAATACACAACCATTACAAGATGAAATGTTATGTACCTAAAATATCTAAAAATGAACAGATTGTGATTTGAAGAGGGATTGCAACTAAATATTATCCAATCGAAAGCTTGTCAGTCAGAACTGAAATGTAAAGTATGTATCAATACCCAGCAGCAGTACTAGCCAGCGAAAGCAATCTGCAAACTAGCAATCTGATTAAATACATCCCAAATCATGCAAAGACAAGATGCAAGAGGTTAAGAGCCATGGTGATTATTGCTTCAGTCCCCAAAAACCTTGTGCTGAAATCTGAAAGCAGGTTATAATTTTAACCACATAGAGATTAGCTGTAATTCATGAGCACAAAAGGGGTGAGTCTTTCAGCCAGGAAGGTAAAGAGAAGAAGAGGGTGCTAAAGGTGTTTCCCAAACTGTTCCTTTATTTCTTACCACCTCTGCTATTGGGGGTGCCGTCATCACGGCTTCCTCCTCCGACCTCTTTATCTAGTAGGAACAGTAAATGCCATCAATCCAGCTAGCTTGGGTTAAGTCATGCTGACTAGCAACACTATAGTCTAAATTTCCCCAGTGACAGACTGTAATATTATTTTCTTTATTATATCATTCTTTGGACTTTGCTTTTGATGACCACATGGGCCTTTTACAGATACCTGAAGTAATCAGGATGCAGATATTTTGATGTTTAGAGAAGTAGACAGCTGATTTTTGTCTGAACAGCCAGACGAAATGAGGCCTGCTCTCACCCAGCCCAGAGTATCAAAGTATACAGATTTAATCCAAGTGTAAATACATTTCTGCCACCTCTCAGCTGCTTCTGTGCCACTTTTGCTTTGTAAATTAAGCACTTGGGGAAAAATTCTCAAAAATACCTTCTATGTAATGAACTTAACAAATTGGACAGTTTCTTTTTTCCTCATTCTTCCTTGCTTTCATGGTTTCATATCTCTTTTTAAAGAAATGGCTTTATGAAAGAAAATGTTTCTTTGCAGCTCATCACAACTTCTCTTTTAGGAACGTACAACAAATTAAAGTATTTATTTTTAGCCTAAACCTTTCATTAAATTGGGCTAGTTCTATCTGAAGTGGCAAAATTTGGATTTTGTCCTGTGGGAAATTTATATTGAAACCTTAACGCCTGCATTATTCTAAGGAAACTTCACCTATTATGCTACTTCAAAGGTAATTTGCTAATTTTGTTTTTAAAGTCTCTTAAATTAGGTGTGCTAGCATAAAAAAACAGGTTATATGTCTGTTAATTCAATTGGCCAAATGCTTTAAAGAAACAAAAGCTTGTTCTGATTGGCAGACTGCCTTTTCTGTTGGTTTTTGGAAACTATTTCTCTTAATATCCTCACATTGTAGGACAATTACAATTGAATCAATTTTACAAGTGACAAAACATTGGAAGTAAAAGTTGATCAGCCTGAACCTCCATTTCAAACACAACATAATTAGAATCTTTCTCAGAGAAAAGTTTAGAAAATTATAAACTCAAGAGAAACGTTGGGTCTGTTAATTAGCCAAGGGTCAATCTGATGCATATAAAAGAGTAATTTATGTAAACCGTCTCTGTTTTGATTAGCAGACAGCCTTTTCTGTTGCTTTTTAGAAACCAAATGGCTCAAAATATCCAAATCCCAGCTTTGGAAACTTCCTCACATTGTAGGTCAGTTTCATTTGAATCGATTGTACCACATTTAATTCACACTCAAGTCAAGTGACAAAACACTGGAAGTAAAAGTTGATCAGCCTGAACCTCTATGTCAAGCACAACATAATTAGAATCTTTCTCAGAGAAAAGTTTAGAAAATCATAAACCCCAGAGAAATGTGTGGTTGGTTTATAAGCCAAGGGTCAATCTGATGCGTACAGAGTAGTCGCCACTTGAGATTATAGAAACTCGCTGGCTGAAATCAGTGCTCCTTCAAATATGAATGATTATAATGGGAGTTTTTGTTGAGCTGCATAAAGTCATGCTAGAATAAATGTGTATTCCCAACAATAAATGTTTCTTCAGCACAAACAAAGGGAAGTGTTTATGGTCGAAATAGACATTGTTCATTGACATCCAATAAAATCCATAGCATCATAAAAACGCATTATGTATTTACAATATGTAGATCAATTGTATATGACTAGGGCAGACAGAATCAGCTGAAATTTTATGCAGAATTTTGTAAAAAAAAATCTGCGGATTTATGCTGAATGATTTTGGGACCATCATAACTAAAAGCTTAATATACGAAATTAAAAAATAAAAAAACTTTTACTTTTATTTAATGTTTACAATTCAAATCCACTTATTTGGTAAACAAAGTAATTTTCTGATATAATAAATCTATTAAAAGACTTTACAGCGTTACTTTACAAATATTACTTTACAAACAGTATTCTAAATTAATCTTATGAACATTTTCATCTTGACCAACAATATTACAGAAATTAATTTAAAAATTGAATAAATATAAATGTATACACACTTACACAAGTAAATCAACAGACTCAGTAATTGGCTAAAAATCTTTGGATTTCTGCGCGCACAGAAATCAGCAGATTTCCGCAGATTTTATCCCATCGTTGAGGCTATTTATTTAATTGTGTAAATGTGTGTAAATTTCGATTTATTCAGATTTTTTAAATTAATTTCAGTAATATTATTGACTGATATAAAAATATTCATGATTAATTTACAATACAGTTTGTAAAGTAATATTTGTAAAGGCTTGCTTTGTTTACCAAATAAGTGGATCGAATTGGATTTGCATTGTAAACATCAAATAAAAATGTTAAAAGTATTATTTTTTACTTCATATATTAAGTTATTAATTATGATACTCCCAAAATGATTCTGCATCAATCCACAGATTTTTTACAAAATTCTCTGCAGAAATAGTGAAAATTCTTCGCAGATTCTGTCTGGCCCTACCGATGACTCAATTGTGCAGTTCTGAAACGATTCTTAGGAGTCAGCAAGTATTTTTTACTAAATATATTGTAAAATCTTTGTACGCAAACCTCTTACATGATTGAACATCTACATTACACACCAAACAAAAGGTAATATTTAAAAAATAGTTAATTAAATTAATTTTAAAGGGCTTAAGCCACAAAATGACCCAAATCAAAAATACTTACCACCTTTGCCAGAGTCTTTACCCTTTCCTTTGATGTCATTGTCAGGGTTTAGGGCATCTGCGAGATCGAAGTCATCTAAACCTGTCAGCCAAAAATAATTAATCACTAAATGACAAATAACACACGTACAGAACTAACTCATTTTAATACAACAAAGTGACAATGAAAAACAACTACTACTGTATAATATGAGGTGTGAACAAGAAACATTTACATTTTATGAGTCACAGATGAGACACACAGAACCAGACAAGATGGCGATGATCGTAATGCACTGTGATATCCAGACACTGATTATTTTTGTTGGAAGACTTGGGTTGAGTTCACATATATAATTGAATCTGTGCTTATGACTTATTTTAGCTGCTGTAAAGTCTGTTCTTACTGCATAAAAAAACAGAAATGATGTGAATAAACACCTGAAGAAAGTCATGTATGTAATTGCTATATCAGAGGCATGCATTATTAATATAATTCGATATTTGCCACTTTCATTTGTATCTTCTGCTTCTCTGAATATGTACTTTCAGAGCATTCTAGAAAATGCTGATTGGAAAAAAAAAATCAGATTAAACATTCATTTTGGCCTTTAATCCTATTTAAAGTGACTGTCAATACACAAATTCTCATGCAGACACACACGGACACAAAGACGATGGACGGTTCTACGAGGGGAACTGACAGCACGAGCACAGTACACACCAGACTGGGTTTTCCGGGGGGTAACGGAGGTTCGGAGAGGATTAGGGGTTGTTCGGGGCAACAGGGCTGGCCGAATGGTGGCGTCAAAGAGATCAGTGTATGTCTCTGCTGTTAGTGAAGGTTAATATGTTAGTATTGGAAAGCAGTTGACTTTCAGAGAGTGCAGGGCATTCAAACAAGTGATGAAGAGTAGTTAGTGGGCACCAACATACAAAACACCATTGTTAGATTTGTATTTTACTGCATACACAATTAAGTGCAATTCTGCTATTTACAAAGTTTTCTTCTTTCTTTTTTACCTTAGATAAATATGTGAGCTCTAGGTGTTTCTCTGTGACTCAGCATAAGTAACACAAGACACAAAAACAGTGTATTTTCGCAACAGCAGCAGTAGGGTGCAGATGGAGATTTGCTTTAGGCTTATCCTGAGCTTCATCTGCACTAATCTGGATACATCTGTAAACACGATTTTTCTTCCTACATTTTGGCCTTCCGTACGCAACGAGATTGCATTTTCATTCTATTTAACATTTTGGAGATATTCTCCCAAGGCTATAAATGTAAAAAACAGTTTTTGGTAACACTTTATTTTTTTTATTTTTTTAAACAAAAAAAGGGCAAAGACAAATCTATCAGTAGACAAGTATAGCAGCAAAAGGAAAAGAAAAAAAATCAATAATTAAATAAATAAAAATAATAATAATAATAAATAAATAAATAAACATACAAACAAAATACAAAAAACATAATACACAAAGTTATGCCATGGTTGAGGTCACACATATTGTAAAAATACATTAGGTAACACTTTATTTTGATGGTCCATTTGAGTATTAGTAGACTGTCTGCTTAATATCTGTTGATACTGCTCCTTTAACAGACATTTAACGGACTATAAGAAACTTTACAAGTACATGTCAACTTACACTCAACCTAACAGTCTACTTATAATCTAATGAGAATAAGTTGCAATGTAACTTAAATTTAACAAACGGACCATCAAAATAAAGTATGACCCAGTTTTTTGCCACCTACAGTATGTGTTATTCACTTTTTAAAGGATCACGAAACCCTAAAACAGATTTAGATTTTTTAAATATATATCTGCTGTGCTGCTAAAAACACTTATTAGACATATATTTCACTTACAAATGAAAAAAAAATTGATCAAATTTGTTCTTCTGGTTTAAAAGACAATTTGAAGCAACATCACGATGATGTATAAATAACTGTACAATCACCACACTGATGATTGTACATTAATTTATACAGTATTTAAATATTAAATAATTTATATATAATACTATATTAAAATAGTCTATTTTTGTAAAAGTCATGTTTTCAGACCAAACACGATTAGCATTTAGAGGTAGGTTTGCGCAACGGTATTCAACTAAAATCGTAATTATGTTTTTGGATATTTATTGACAGGACGGCAACGTTTTAGGGGCCCCAAAACATAAGAGTTTTGAAAAAGGAAGTGTATGTGTTATGAATTCAGTCTACAGCCGTGCATGGGACAGCAGAAAGGCAGACTTTAGGATTGCATGTGTATAGGCATGATGTTTCTTTACAAAATGGCATATCCATTTACTGAACTGTCATGCATAATGCAGCATTGTAGTCATTGTTACAGATCCAAGTGTGGATGGTTCTGACAAGGTAGTGATCTCAAGAAAAAACACTTTTATTTATATTTTTATGTACACTTTTGTCATCTCAACATGCCCTAAGTTCGACCTTGACACATTAGTAACTGGGGAATAACATGTTAACTTTATTATCCCTGGGCCTAGCATCATTGGAGTAAGCAGTTTTGTTTGTTTTGCACATGCACAGTTAAGGCCCAAACTAAAGTAAGCTTCAAACTAAGCTAAATTAACTTAAATCATAAGTGCAAGGCACTCTAAAAAGAGGTCAAAAGGTTAAAAGGCTTTTTTGACATGAAAACTCAAGATGTCACATAAAGGCTTTTTAATCCCTTATCTAAAGAACACCGATACATCAAATACCCCTTGATTTAAAATTGTTCTTCATTTGAGAGCAAAAATAAGTTTGAGATTGTTTTCGAACATTCCCACACCCGCAAGGCTGAGTTGTAAACGTGTTTCCAATTTCAACAATTTATCCAGGAATTAAAAGTCTTTTCTGAGTATTTAAGATCTCTCTGTGAGGAATTGCATAGGTGTGAATTCATCTGTACCAGCTTTTCTACTCGACCCTCCAGTGTATTCATGTTGCTAACTTGGTGCTGTTGTTTTGGATGTTATTCTCCTATTTCATCTCTGTTGAATGAGAAACAAATTGGCAGGCAAACAAATGCACATCAAAGAAGGCGGAGCTCCAGAACACACCCACCAATGACATAACTGCTAAAGACCAATAGTAGCTTAAAGGATTTAGGGAGCAAAAAACAAACTATCCATAAAGATTGCCTAGGTCAGCTGTTTTGAAGAGCCGAAACAAACTCAAAAACAAATGTTTCAGTCAGATTTTGTTCGAAGTTACATCATTTCAGTTTTTCATTTGAATTGCATCAGGGCCTTAAGATGATTTTAGAGTTTTCTGTTTCATTGGGCACGGTAAAGTTTTGGTTAACACTTGAAAACTCAAGTGTGATTAGAGAAGCTTTCTAAAATGTAAACACCCATTTTAAATGTCTCCCCAGATTATTAGAGACATATCCTCAAGTGTAACAAGCAACTGTGATATATTAAGTGTCTCTCACCTGTTTGTTTGGGCTTAGGCTTTGCTGGTTCCTTGACTGTGGGCTTAACAGGTTTAAGAGTGGGTTTCACTGCTAAACAAAATACAGATTTTTTTTAATAATATAAAATGTTTTCAAGTCATAATCAGCGTTTAATTATTGCATCATTTAATTTTGAAATGCTCATTTAATGATTTTGTGTCTTATCACAGTGTTACTAATTACATCGAACAATTATTACTCTCACCTGCTCCTCCAGCACCGCCTGCTCCAGGATCCGCCTTAGGTGGCTTGGTAGCTGTAGGATTAGACTCAAATTAAATGATAACCATGTCCAAAATAAAATCCTTCTGAACCATGACAATGCTGTTTCTTAATATGGTCAATACCGCATCCTTTGATTATTACATCATTATACAGTAACTGTCAAACTTACTTGGTTCATCATCATCATCATCACCTAATGCATCTGCTAGGTCTAGTCCATCACTCATGCCTACAAAACAGAGAACAAAATCAGAAAAATCCAAAATAATTGTGCAACTCATTTATGAACATGCAGTAAATCAGTATTCAGATCATGTGATCTGATGTGATTCTAACACGCAATACAGGTACATTAAAAAACATTGTTTATGCAAAGCATCCTAGCCCTATAATGCTGCAACACTGGCAGAATGAGGTGCTGTAATGACAATCTCAGATGATGGATTGATGCTAAAAACGGGATGCTGTGCTCAACTTTACTAAACTCTCTTTTATGATACCAATTCCACAGTAGTGCCGCCACATTCCTGGATTTTAACAAAGACGCGTAAATGACAGCTAAGCAATGCATTCTTCAAGTACAAAGGGACAAAGGGTCTTTTGTGTTCAAGTACTACACAACAAAGACATTTATGCAAAGATTCTTTCCCCATGTGTCAGTTTTGGTAGTACTCTTCTAAATAGCTTCTTCTGTATTAAGCCAGACGTAGCTCTCCATGTCTTATGCAATCAATGTCTACCATATATTTTTAGCACTGGGTCACAGATAATGTGGTTCAGCACTTCTCTAGTCAGTCTTCTCTATTTTAATCTATTTGTTTTTTTTTTATCTCTATCCACTTTTTTTCTATTTCTATATGTCTTGCTCTGTGGCTTTATAGGTTGTCTTGGTGCATGCAGGGAGGGTTTAGCTAAAAGCAACAGTTGCCCCTGGTGCAAGTGGTGCCAAAGCCAGCTCAGCACTGGCACTGTTTTATGATCAATGCATCATGTGAGAGCAGTTAATCTATCAAATGTTTTCCACTTGACAACAGTCGCAGGCTTGCTGCAATATTTTAATTAAATGTGTTTAATTCATTTTTTAGATGGCAGAGTATTCTAGATAACTGACAACTTTGAAATGAAAATCTATCAAAACATGAACCTAAAACAGCAGTAAATAAACCATGAGTTTTCAGGTAAGGAGGTGTGAACATGTATCTCTCATTACATATACATCAGAGAGGTGTGGCTGAGAGGAAAAGAGGGAGGGTCCGTTTACCTCTGCCAGAACTGCAGACGCTGGCATCCCTGATTCATTACAGTAGTGGCATAGGTGGAGGGGATTTACAAAATACAGCATGGGTTGTACATCATCTCTGCTTCATTGTAGTTTTTTTTATTTTTTTTTAAGGGGATTTTTTTTCCTCCCCATACGCCTATTATTTAATTTTGCTCAGACTAAATTGAAATCTTTGACATTGAACTCGTGTGTCTCACACATCAGCAGAGGGTGGCTGTACCCCATCATAAATGATGGTATCTTCCTATCTTCCGCAGTCTCCAAAAAATTCCTAACTCCTATGCTGTACCTGGACGCATTGTGGCTTCGTATGCGCATGCGCTCTTCCTCCAAGCCTCCCAACCTACCTGTACCGTGAAAAGATGAGGAGACTGGACTGTGGAGTTGAGTCGACATTGTTCTCTGAACATATATTTTACGCACTACTGGTTATTAATTCATTTATTTTTACTTGGATGAACGTCTCCACAAAATTGTCAATGAAGATTTATCTTCATAGTAAACGAGGGGTTCGGAACAAAATACACTGTAAAGCTATTGCAAAGTATGACTATAAGCTAAATTCATAAGCTAAAATTCACAACGATGTTAATTATTTGTTGAATACGGCAAACAATAAAAGATTGTTGTTTAGCAGGATTATAAAATCAGCAATATTTAATTAGTCTTAAATACATCTCTGCGCAAGAGGAATCAAATATGACATACTGGGGATTAAAATTAGCGATGCACTTTTTAATATTCAACAGTCAAGAACAAAAAAATCCTTCCCTTCCTCATTAATATGCGTATAACGCACAAATTCAAAGCGACTTGAGGTGCAATAAACCACAACGTATTAAAAACGAAGGAGTTTTATTTTTGGTAAAAATAAGATTGTCATTTGTTGAGCCTCAGCATGTTAAGCACATCGCCGGAGCAATGGCTAGACCCAGACAGATGATCGAGAGCCAGACAGATGTTAAAACGCAACTCGGAGACGGTGATTTATGGCATTCACGCACCCAGCGCTTCACATTAAAGAAGAAAAATGCCATTTAAATGCTTTAAATCAATGCTTGCCCATGGTGTCGATAAAAATGATGAAGTAGGCATGGCACCGGGTTCAACAAAGAGGGGCGCAGCGCTTACCTTTCACTACCAGCAGAGAAAAGACCGCTAGAAGCGTCCATGTCCAGAGCGTCTTCTCCATGTTAAAACTCCGAAATGGCAACTGGGTTGCTGCGATATTAAATATTGGCAGCAGATGATGTATTTATGGCTATTTGTCCTTGGGGCCTAACGGGAGTTTTAAGGGTCGCAGTTACTGGTCTAGCCGAAAAAGCCTGCGAGACGATCTGCAGTGCGAATGAGCAGCGCTGGATTCACAGCCGCGTGTTAGATCACGTTACAAGACCGGCTTTAGGGCGGTTCCTTATTCAGCTCAGCTTTTTAGCACGCTGTAACACAGCTTTTTATAAACAGACGAGCCTTCCAGTGTTACTTGCTCCCCTACAAATAAATAACAGTTATGTGAACTCGCTAATGGACTTTGCGACCAGCTGGACGTAGAATATGGGCGCGATAAGAGCGTGTTTACAGTGCTGGTGAAGAACTGCTGCTCGAGCAGATAAGATGACCTCCTCTCGTGCATTTGGCCATTCACTCAGAATGACTGAATTAGGATAATTGCGCGTCTCTGAATAATTAAGTGACTCGCACAATTGACTTCTGTTAATAATTGATATGTTTTGGCACATCTCGGGTTTATGTGCTGTAGCAGTTTATTCGGAATTGGTAATTATTTACAAAATAATTTTTAAAAAAAAGTATGTGGTAATCTAACAAGATTGGTAAGTAAATCAGTTAAACCACCTCTTATAGTGTATACTTTCACATGGAAAGTTATATTTGTCAATCATGTTTTACAGACTTGAGCTAACATAACCAAAGTTAACTTTCTTAAGAAGGTTCTAAGATTTTGAAATACAAAAACAATTGTATTGCTCTTTGAACTAACATTAACAAAAGGAACATTATTCCAAAGTATTACCAAAATGTTTGAAGCACACAGAAATCCTATGTGTTTAAAAATATACACATAATTAAAACTACTCAGTGAAGCAGTGAGTAAACCAACAATATAACGTCAAACTAGACAAAAAGGTCTGTTAACAACCTAATTGTTAATTGCTAACAAACATTTAGAATCTCAAAGTCTTATTAGATATCCTACATGTAATACACACATGAAATATGTACCATAAACATCAATTTCTGTTTTGCCTCTAAGCGTAATCCGATCATGTTGTTTAGGACATACTACAAAAAAATCTAAATATGACACACGTATTGAGTACATCCTAAAACAAATGTGTTAACACAGCATAATTTCAATATGTTCTAATTATGCTTAGCGGCAAAACAGAAATTGATGTTTATGGTACATATTCGACTTGTGTTTTTGAGATTTTTTTAGATTCTAAATGTTTGTTAACAATTTGTGTACTTTCATATAAAGAATAACTCAGGCACATACTGTTTTTGCTAACATGGAACTAATTAAGGGCGGAATTTACGATAAGTTAATATTAGTTAATGTATTTAATAACATGAACTATGGAAAAATATTTCACAGCTATCACTAATCAGTTTAACATTTACTATGCATTATTAAAATTATTAAAGGGTATGCTTGTTGACATTAGTTAACTAACAATGAACAACTTTTATTAACTAATGTTAACATAAGTTGGATAAACTCTGTAATAAATGTTTTGTTCATTTGTTTGTTCATGTTAGTGAATACAATAGCTTACATTAATTACTGAAACTATTGAAAAGTGTTACCATGTATAATATAAATGTTCATTCAGGCGCTTTATTGCACTGTGCCCAAATAAATGCCTAACAATATACTCTTAACATTCTACTAACAATTGAATCTAATCCTACTTTTCAAACTTGTTAAACAACCACTTAAATGCAACCCTTTTATCTAAAAATATGCATTAGATATTTTCAAACTTTTTAAAAAACAAATTTGTGGATCTTTAACTCATCTCTAAAACATGTAATGTACTACCAGATTCTTAACTTGTTCCCATGTATATCGACACAAGGACACAAACACAGAATGGTGATGAATAGTTCATAACACTGTAAGCCTGCTCACTTGCATTGTCTAGACACTTGACGGCAGAGAAGTACCTACACCTGGAGTGAGCATCCACAATAAAATAAACAGTCAATTTAACACTTAAATTGTTGATTTAATTTTATCTGAAGGCTAGAAGGTCAGTAGCTCTTGAAAATTGTTGACTTCTGTGCACCTCAGCCAACACTGACCCCTCTCTGTGATTTAATGTGGCCTACCACTTCATGGCTGAGTTGCTGTTGTTCCTAAATGCTCCCACTTTGTAATAATACCACTAACAGCCGACTGTGGAATATTCAGGGATGTACTGAAACTAAAACTGGAGCTAATCTAACAAAAAACAGAAGATAAAGTCCAAAAATTAGTACACCCAAATTGATACGTTAAGGGAAAATACTAAATAAAATTTAATAAACAGGAAAAATCAAGACAAACATGAAAAATAAAAAAAAAAACATTTAGATGAGATTTTTTAGTTTGTAATGTTTTTTGCAATAACTTGTTTGAATTTAAATGTATTATCCTTCTATTCCTAAAGATTTTAGCTGAACAAACTCTTATTTTAATGGATATAACTGTTTAATCGTGTTGGGGATGAAGATTAACAGATAAAAAGTCTGGTGTGTCAGGTGAAGAGAAGACTCAGAGTCGGAGATGCAATAAAAATGAAGAAAGTTTACTGAAGATAGTTTGCAGTTTCATCAGCAGAAGCCAGCTTCAACACTTGCAAATGAGTTCGTAGGCCGCTCTGCTTACAATCTGCAAACAATTATACACCAACTTAGCGTCATTAACTGCGTTATACTTTCAGTTTGTACAGAATTTATTATTATTATTATTATTATTTTATATTTCCCAAATGCTGTTTAACAGAGCAAGGAAATTTTCACAGTGTCTGATAATATTTTTTTCTTCTGGAGAAAGTCTTATTTGTTTTATTTCATCTAGAATAAAAGCAGCTTTTAGTAAAAAAAAAAAAAGCCATTTTAAGGTCAAAATTATTAGCCCCTTTAAGCTGTATATATTTTTTCGATAGTCTACAGAACAAACCATCGTTATACAATAACTTGCCTAATTACCCTAACCTGCCTAGTTAACCTAATTAACCTAGTTAAGCCTTTAAATGTCACTTTAAGCTGTATAGAATTGTCCTGAAAAATAAATTGTCAAATATTATTTACTGTCATCATGGCAAAGATAAAATAAATCAGTTATTAGAAATGAGTTATTAAAACTATTATGTTTACAAATGTGTTGAAAAAATCTTCTCTCTGTTGGAAATTGGGGAAAAAATAAACGGGGGCTAATAATTCAGTGGATTTATTAATTCTGACTTCAACTGTATAGCAGATAGACTAACAAAATTTCCATGTGGATGTGTGCATACAATTCTAATCAATATTTCAATATCTCAAGCATATAAACGTCAGACAGCGACCATGTTAATTAGAGCTGACCCCAGACCTGTGAAATGATCCACAAAGGAATAGAATACATACACAAAGTATTCCAGTTTTATAAAAATGTCTATCCTGAGACAATCCACTGGGTAGTTTTGTTTTATTTTGGTTATTTTTTTATTCATTCATTCATTTTCTTTTTGACTTAATCCCTTTATTAATCTGGGTTCACCGCAGCGGCATGAACCTCCAAATTATCCAGCATATGTTTTACGCAGCGGATACCCTTCCACCCTACCCATCAATGGGAAACATCCATACACTCGTATTCACACACATACACTAAGGACAATTTAGCTTACCTAATTCACTTGTACCACATGTTTTTGGACTGTGGGGGAAAGCGGAGCAAACTCCACACAGAAATGCCAACTGACCCAGCCGAGGCTCGAACCAGCGACCTTCTTGCTGGGAGGCGAATGTGCTACCCACAGCGCTACGGTGCAGCCCTGGTTAATTTTTATTCAATCATTTCTTTCCCTAATAAACTGACCCAAGCCGGGCATGCCCTTGTCTGTGAAGCATGAACATAGCAGTGCTGAAACTTTTTAAAACTCTCAGAGTTAATTCAGTCTCTACTAAATACCAATCCAAGGTTAATTTAGTCACTATACTAAATACAAAAACCAGTCTAGGTTTTACTGTATCCCGGAGAATGTTTCCAAGCCTCTTACAGTTTTGTTTAAATTCACCCCAAAAAATTCATTTAAGAATGTTCATTTTAAAAGGATGTACATATCTATACAATTTTGTGAATCCGCAAAATGTATTAAACATATGTTTTGACTGCAGTTTAGGTAAAATAAATGATAACAGGGTGGACGCCAACAGCTTTTGTTCCTTTTCATACTACTTATATTGACATATTAACAACGAATAAAGGATTATTTTCATCCCCAACACCAAATTAGGATCTCTTTTAAAATGTCTGTGATTTGTAATGAAATACAATTGCCTCACTTAACTATCTCCATATGGACAACTTTTCTGGTGACTTCTGTTTACCCGGTAGCTCACTTTGTATGGTTTGATTAAATCGATTTGATTTGTTTACACAAAAGAGATGAAAGCAATGTTAAGTCAATCACATACTGCTGCAGTTAAGTGTTGGAGAAAAGTAGATTTAACTGCTCCTTGCAAATGACTTGGATTTAATTGGGAAGGTCATTCTACCAGATCAACACTGCATTATAGGTAAAAGTCTATGAAAGTAATTTTGAGCCTCTTGTGCTGTTGATTTGAAGAACACAAGCTTCAAGAGAGCCATTTGAACATTTATAAAATATCTGTTAAGCATCACTTTCCAAAGAGATTTTTAATCTTATTTTTTAATATCGTTTTTGATTAGCAATACAACATACACATCCTCTAGTGTAAACAAACAGTAAGAGCTTATATGACAGGAAGCTCTGCCGTCAGACTGTCAAGAACATGCTCAGCGGCTGTGCATCACTGATAATCTTGTAATTATTGTTCAGTTTCTTACACACAACAATCATTTGTCTTAATAAGACCAATGTAATTACTGCAGCCATGGGTATTAATTTTGTTTTGCCTGTAAATCCTTTTTTGATTCACAAAAGCCACGGGTATTAATTTTGTTTTGCCTGTAAATCCGTTTTCGACTCACAAAAGGATGGTAAGCATTAACTTGCATTATCTGAATCACCAGTTGACCACATTTTCTGCTGTAAATGTTCTCTGATGTTCTGCTGAAGAAAAAAAAGTCATCAACGTCTTGCATAGCCTAAGTGTGACTGAATTAACTTTTTGGTGAACTGTTGGTTTAACTAGTCAAATGGAATGATCTTAACTGCTTTAATACTGGACTAAATGTGACTTGGGTTATTAGAAAGTTGATAGAGATCAGTGGCTGTATTAATAAAACAACTTAAGGCTAAAATCTCCTAACTAATTTTAAATACTGAAAATAACGCCTCTAAGACTCCTAAACGTTTGATCTAGGTGTTTGACAAAGCATTTTAGCACTAAAACCAGCTCCTAAATATGTGAAATTATGGTAATGAAGAGAACTCCTAAATAACTAAAATTGTTTGTTTTTCTATATTATTATTTTTAAAGGGGGTGGCATGGTGGCTCAGTGTTTAGCACTGTCACCTCACAGCAAGAAGGTCACTGGTTTGAGTACCAGCTGGGCCAGTTGGCATTTTTGTATGCAGTTTTCTCCCCATGTTCATGCAGGTTTCCTCCTGGTGCTCCGGTTTACCCTACTGTCCAAAGACATGCAATATACTGTGGGTAAATTGGATGAACTAAATTGGCCGTAGTGTGTGAGTGTTAGGCATGGGCAGGAATAAGTTTCTGACAGTAAGATTACCTAGAATAAAAATACCACGATTTCATGGTATTGTGATTACTGCTCTAAATGTATAATGTTTTTTTTTAAATGTCTGGGACCAACAAAAATTCCCCATCGAACACAATTTATTTTATTTTAAGAAACATGTATAATATTTTGGAACAGTAAACATGTCAGGCTAAATAGTTCAAATAAATCATTGACTTCTGCTGTCTTCATTAGATTCAAAAACACAGAGTTTTTTTATGAAATATAAAAAATACATTAAAACAAAACTTTACATATACCCTAGGAACCGTATAACAGAACATTTTAACGTAGCGGTATTAAAACCTTGACTTTTCCAAACAGTGGTAAACCTTGAAGCTGGTTATAGTCCCATGCCTTTTATGCCCACACATCATTATACTATTTTGTATCCACTAATCGTCTTGAAATACATGTTTACATGAAACACACATGCAAGTGGCTGTGTGCAGCTACATTTTAAATTCTTTATTTGAAATATTCTAGAACATGGCAACATTATCTTGCTCTTTACAATGTTTCTATGAATAAATCTGATAGAACCTCCCCACTCTCATATCAGCCAATCAGTGTGAGCATGGCTAATCAGCTTGCTGACATCATCCATAAAAACATGATTAACCCCAAGTTTGCCCAAGAGTGAAATTGTACTCACTATTTACTCTCCTTAAAATGGTTTCTTTTTCCTTTTAAATGCAAAAGAAGATAGCTGAAGAAAGCTAAAATCCTGTTATCATTGATTTCGATAGTAGGAAACAAAAATACTATGGAACCCAATGGTCACTGCTTTCTGAGGTGAAACATTTTCTTTGGAAGAATGAAACTCAAACAGTTGTGTGATGACAGGATTAAGATTTTTGGTAACACTTAAGTTAGGTCACTATTTATGCTAGTAACCACTGGCTTATTACCTGCCTATTATGAAGTTATTGTTCATAGTTAAGAAGTACGATTTAAGTGCCTTTAAACTTGGTATGGTTGTAGGTGCCAGACATACTGGTCTGAGTATTTCAGAAACCTTAAACATTTACAGAAAATGGTCTGAAAAATAAAATCAATCCAGTGAGCTGGAGTTCTGTGGGCGCAAATGCCTTGTTGATGGCAGAAGTCAGCAGAGAATGACTAGACTGGTTCAAGCTGATAGAAAGTCAACATTAACTTAAATAATCACTCAATACACACCAAGAGCAGCTTTGAATGCACAACACGTTGAACCTTGAGGCGGATGGGCTACACCAGCAGATGACCACACCGGGTGCCACTCCTGTCAGCTAAGAACAGGAAACTGAGGCAACAATTCACACAGGCTCACCAAAATTGGACAATAGAAGATTGGAAAAACGTTGCCTGGTCGGATGAGTCTCAATTTCTGCTGCGACATTCAGATGGTAGGGTCAGAATTTGGCATCAACAGCATGAAAGCATGGATCCGTCCTGCCTTGAATTAACAGTTCAGGCTGGTGTTGGTGGTGGTGTAATGGTTTGTGGGATATTTCCTTGGCACACTTTGGGCCCATTAGTACCAATTGAGCATCGTGTCAACGCCACAGCCTACCTGAGTATTGTTGCTGATAATCTCCATCCCTGTATGACCACAGTATACCCATCTTCTGATGGCTACTTCCAGCAGTATAATGCAAACTCAGACTGGTTTCTTGAACATGGCAATGAGTTCTCTGTACTCAAATGGCCTCCACAGTCACCAGATTTCAATCCAATAGAGCACCTTTGGGATGTGGTGAAACAGGAGTTTCGTATCATGGATGTGCAGCCAACAAATCTGCAGCAATTGTGTGATGCTATCCTGTCAATATGGACCAAAATCTCAGAGGAATATTTCCAGTCCCTTGTTGAATCTATGCCATGAAGGATTAAGGCAGTCCTGAAGGCAAAAGTGGGTCCGGTATTAGTAAGGTATACCTAATAAAGTGGCCAGTGAGTGAATATTTAGGACACATTTCTAGTCTGAAAGCCTATTTTAACTGTAGATGTAACAGCACTTTGATGTGGCACACTTAGCAACCCTGTAGTGGCACACTGACATAATTCTTACAAAACAGGAAGATATGTGCTGTAATTCATGTTTTGCATTGCTTGCCAGGTAAAAAAGGGATTTTGATGAATGTTTCGGGAATTTCATTGGGCAGCATAAAGCTGGAAGAAAAGTATAGGCTATACAAGTGCATCCTGTGAGAAGAGTCAAAAAATCTGTTTTATGTCTTGAATGAAGCACCAAATTTTGTTGGTCTTGCTATTTTCAGGTTCAACACTGAAGACATCTATCATAAAAAAATGTAGTACAGTATAAAACAAAATGGGATTATTACTGTCTGCCATAGCCTTTGAAATCATAGCAAAGAAAGTACACCTTGTATATAGTACATCATAACAGGACAAATGTCTCCCTGGTGCATCCACAAACGATTTGCCCTTGCAGGCTGCTTTATGTGCTGGTAAATTTGTTTTCATGCACCTCATCTGAAATATCTCACAGTGTGTACTCTTAAAACGCAGACAAAATATAAAACCATCTATATATAAACCATCTGCCAGAGGCCTCCAGTGCCTAACATCTGCTTCTACAGATGTGTGAGATAAACAAAGATGAGAAAGCTGCATTCAGTTGACACTTTATTAGGTACACCAGTGCTATATCTACTAATTAATCACACGGCAACAACTCATTTAAGCATTACTTTATAATGTGTAATTTACATATACTCATGCACTGTAAGAAACTTTAAATGGATTGAACGTAAAACTATTAAATTGTTCCTAAAAATCCTTAATTATTGTGTTGTTTCATTTTAAATAAGCAGAAAACAAGCAGTGAAAGTCTTTTTTTTTGAGTGTATATGGCGCATTTACATAGGCAAGTTCAAGAGGATCTGCTGATCTTTACAAAATGTTAGCTTTTTTAATATAGTAAATGTGTAGTAACACCTTTTTGATGCATTGATCACCATTTGCATTACCACAGTTTTATTTTAAATGTCATGGTTAAACTATGATTCCTGTATGAAACATATTTATTTATTTATTTATTTAGTTAGTTAGTTAGTTAGTTAGTTAGTTAGTTAGTTAGTTAGTTAGTTAGTTAGTTAGTTAGTTAGTTAGTTTTGTGGCAAAACAATAGTTACATTTCACAAGGGATTTAAACCAAGCATTAGAATGGCAAAGGAAGATGGTTGTTGGTAAAGATGTGCTGGTCTAGGTATCTCAGAAACTGCTAATCTGCTGGGATTTTCTAGCACAACCATCTCTAGGTACTACAGAGAATGTTTAAAAAAAGAAAATGACCAATAAGCAGCAGTATTGTAGGCAAACATGGTTAAAGGAGAATGACCAAAGCCAACAGTAACTTAAATGGTTTCTTGTTACAACTGTGTGCAGAACAAATCAAACTGATCACAAAACACAATGTTTGAAGCAGATAAGCTGCAGAAGCAGAAGACTGTGGCAATTCATTTAAATGGGGTAATAGAAGATTGAAAAAATTATCCTGATTATTCTCTCATTTCTGCTCTGGTGGTTGGGTGGTATATGGTCAGAATTTGGCGTGAGGATGAAAGCATAGAATGATTTAGGCTGCTGTTTGTGTACTTGTATGAAAATACTTCACTTTATCACACTTTTGGCCCAGTAGTACTAAATTAAAGAGTTAGTTTACCCTTAAAAGGAAGAATTACTCACCCTCAAGTGATCTTAAACCTTTTTGAGCTTCTTTTTTTTTAAATTTTTTGGAAAATGGTCACCATTGACTTGCATAGTAGGAAAAGGAAATATGGAAGTCAATGTTGGTTTCCACCATTTTTCAGAAAATTTTCATTTGTGTTCAACAGAAAAGAAGAAACCCACACAGGTTTGTGACAAGAAAAGGGTGACTAAATTATCACAAAATTTTCAGTTTTGAGTGAACTGTCTCTTTAAACATCACAGTCCACTACAATTTTATTGCAGACCGTTTCCATCCCTTTATGACCACAACAGCCACCCATCGATACTTAAAGCATTACAAGGTGTCACAAAGCTCAAATCATCTCAAACTGGTTTCTTGAACATGAAAGTGAGTTCAAATGGCCTCCACAGTCAGATCCCAATCATATAGAGCACCTTTGGGATTTACTGGAACAGGAGATTCACATTGCGGATGTGCAGCTGACAAATCAGCAGCAAATGCTTCAAGCTGTCACCTCAATTTAGACCAAAATCTCTAAGGAATGTTTCCAGCACTTTGTAGAATCTATTCCACAAAGAATCACCGCAGCTCTGAAGGCAAAGGAGGGTCCAAACTGGTACTAACAAACTTAGCTTTACCTAATATCAGCTATAAGAATTCTCAAATATGGCAAGTTATATACAGCTGAAGTCAGAATTATTAGCCCCCTTGTTTATTTTTTTGCCCAATTTCTGTTTAACGGAGAAGATTTTTTCAACACATTTCTAAACATAATAGTTTTAATAACTGATTTATTTTATCTTTGCCATGATGAGTAAATAATATTTGACTAGATATTTTTCAAGACACTTCTTAACAGCTTAAAGTGACATTAAAAGGCTTAACTAATTAAGTTAACTAGGCAATTAGGGAAATTAGGCAAGTTATTGTGTAATGATGGTGTAATAATGATTTTAATTAAAAAAAAAAACTTTTATTCTAGCCGAAATAAAACAAATAAGACTTTCTCAAGAAGAAAAAATATTAGCAGACATACTGTAAAAATGTCCTCGCTCTGTTAAATATCATTTAGTAACTAGATTCTTAAAGTTTGAGGACAAACTTTGAGGCTGGCTTGTGAACTCCTGATGGTAATAGTTTATTTAGTTTAAACAGTTTTAAAAAGTATGAAAAGATAAATAGATAGATAGATAGATAGATAGATAGATAGATAGATAGATAGATAGATAGATAGATAGATAGATAGATAGATAGATAGATGATAGATAGATGATAGATAGATAGATAGATAGATAGATAGATAGATAGATAGATAGATAGATAGATAGATAGATAGATAGATAGATAGATAGATAGATAGATAGATAGATAGATAGATAGATAGATAGTGGGCTAGCATAAGTCAAACAAGCCAACCCCCGCTTCTCTACGATATTCTGAAACTGAGATATAGCTGCTGTTATATAGTTGCTAGGTTAGTCTCTTTTGTTGCTATGGAGTTGATTGACAGATTAGACTGATGATGTATCAAAGCTTCTTGCCAGTATGAACAGTTAAAAGCAACACCCATGTCTCTATCACACTGCAGCATGACGATATCAATCTGAACCTCTATAATGGCAGTCTATGGGACCGTTGCTAGGGTGCCGTATCTGGTTGTTAGAGGTGTGGCTAGCAAGTCAAAAGTTCATCAGTTATTGGTAGTTTGGTAGTCTGAGTTAAATGAGCCCAGTTAGAAGTCTGTGCGACAGTCTGATGTAGAGTTATGAGCTCACAAAGTTTGGTGCAATGTTAAGTCAATGGGATTTTTCTGACGGTCCAGGGATGTTTTTCGGACAAACCGAAAATCGGATAAGTCCGAAAAGATATAGCAACCCGAGTCAGACCAGTTTGGAGGTCTGGTGTGAGTTTGGTGGTCATAGCTCGAAAGCTCTAGGAGGAGATAGAGTTTAATTTTTAGTCTCAGAAGAAAAATAGGATAACAATAGTCTGGCTTGCTACACAAGCCAGCCTAAATATTTAAAAAAGAAAAAAACAATTCAAAGAGGGACTAATAATTCTGACTTCAATTGTATGACATACACGTTTTTAAAAATATATGCAAAAAACACTTCAAAACATTACAAAAATTTATACATATCCTTTCAACCATTGAAATTACAATCATGAACATACTGTATATGTTCAAATATACTATATTAGCAATAACTTTATAGTTAAAGACAAAATTGTAAGTAAAACTTTAATTATTTTTCAAATATTTCCCAAATGATATTTCACACAGCAGAGAAATTGTCACAGTATTTCCGATAATATATTATTTCTCCTAGAGAATTTATTTTCATTTGGTTTGGCTGGAATAATTTATCTTTAAATGATTTTTTAAGGTGAATATTATTAGCCCCTCAAAATGTTTTATTTTTTTTGGATTGAATACAGAACAAATCACTGTTGTCCAGTCACTTGCCTAATTATAACCTAACCTGCCTACTTAATTAACCTTAATTAGTCCTTTAATTGCACTTGAATACTATATCTTTTAAAATTACTAGTAATAAATTAAGTACTGTCATTGTGGCAAAGACAAGAGAATTTAATTATTATAAATTATTATATTTTTTATAGTTTATTAAATCTATTATGTTTAAAAATCTGTTAAAAAGTCTTCTCTGCGTAATAAAATATTGAAAAAATAATTTACATTTCACTGGAGGACTAATAATTTTGACTTTAACTGTATGTTCATGCTAGGGCTGAACAACACATCGTTTGAGCATTGATATCGCAATATGTTTATCTGAAATAGTAACATCACAGGATAATTTTTTATTAACGTTTAAAAGATACGGATATTAATAAATATTATATATATATTTTTTTATTATTTATACAATGATGACCTTGTTATTTTACATTTGATTGTTGGATTTCAGAACTTGAATGCTGCTAGACTCAAAAGAAAAGCATAAAGCACTGTTCATTTATTAGTTTTTACTTGTAACCTAGTATAATTTATGCAGATCCACTGCATAATCATTCTAGTTGATCTAAATTAATGACATTTTCCCAAATAAAGCTATTCAAATAATCTGGTAAAATTTTATCTATATCACAATATATATCCCAGTAAAACTAAATATCGCAAAGTCAGATTTTTCCAATATCATGCTGCCCTAATTTATGTATATCAGATTTCCATATGAGCTTGGCCTTCCACCTTGATTTTGTGTGCTACTTGTATAAGAGTATTGTTTTGTTTTACTACTTGATAGGCACATGATCTGTCTGTGATGATATGTGAATCTTATTTCTCCCATATTCACTTTAGAGTGATTCAATAATAATAATAATAATAACAATAATAATATGTTGTAGTTATAAACCTAATAACTGCATGTGACAAAAAATCTAAAAGTAATTTAGGTCCTTAAGGAACTAGAATCACACAATTGTGGTTATATTTACTTTAAAGAACCCATGATTATTACTGTATTATATGTATTTGGATGAAGGAAAGTTCTAAACATGGTCAAAAACCCTGTTAACAGTGTATCATTTATGAGCACTAACCTCACAGCTCTAACCAGACTCGAAGCCTAGAGTTGTTCAGTGTAAGTTCACTAGGCATCCTCCAAAAGTGCAGAGGCTGGGCATACGAAAACCCAAGCCAGGACCAATCTGGAAGAAGGGGCGCTTGATGTGCGTGTAGCGCGGCCCAATGGCGAGGAATGGAGGTTGTTTTGAATCGGCGAGACTGCGTAGCCAATCAGGCCGGTCTCGTGTTGAGCTAGCGCGAGGCTCAGCGCATGGGCTTTAAAGAGGAGAGAGAGGGGAAGACAGTGGCGAGATTTCAATCAAGTCAACAACACAGGTACGGAAAACCGTCTCATTTTCAACACTGCTCATTTCATTCATATTCACATGAAATGTTTAATTTTATGCACTTTGATATTTTCCAAAATATATATATGCAAAATGTTAAAATAGCATTTATTCACTAAAAGCAAAATAAATGCATTTTTGATAATTATTTATTTACATGTGAAGGTCAAGAAGGAGTTTTGTATATTTGCAGTTTGTTTGCTAATATCTGCGTTTTGTCTTTATATAGTGTTTGTGATTTTTTAATATAAATTGCAGAAATGTGTGGAAAGAAGATAAAACTGTTTTTAAAAAAGAAGTCCAATGTATTTTTCTAGCCTTGCTGATATTAATGCTTATAATGTCTTATTTTTTCCTGAAAGATTAAAAGTTATTAAACTGATTTGTATTGGACTGTATTCTTCACGCGCATCGCTGCTGAATATGGCTCGCCGTGTCCTGTCTATGAACCACCCTGCTTCTTCTATGCAGACCGATTTCGATGACATCTTCGCGTAAATTAAAAAAGTATCCTCGCAATCATTCGCTTATGCTATTATTATTTTCTCTCTATCCTAAAATATGAACCTCAAAGCTCTAACCGAATAGGAAATGTATTTTTGCGTTTTTTCTCTTCCAACTTAAACAAGCGCGCTCGCCGTGTATTAAAATGGCTGGCGATTGAGACCATTGACGAACAGCTATTCCTTCACGCAGCAAGGACGGAATCATTTAACACAGAAAACGTTTGTTTTGCGTGCAAAACCGCTCTTTCCTTTCGTTTTCGCTCTGGAATGTCTATCTCTATCTCTTAGTATTAAAATAAAAACGCTGAATAGCCATTTATCCTCTTTTCCAGCTTGACAGTCGCTCTGGATAGACTCGCATAGGCAATGGCTGGCTGTAGTCTTTGTTAAGGCAGGCAGCACTGCGCCAAGCGACAACTTAGAAAAACAGTTAAATACGCCAAAACGCGACCTGACAGCATTTTGCAGCTATTACAAACTAAAAGTGTAACCTTTGTTTTAGCTAATAAACATGTTTTTCTTGTCGTTAAAGCTTCGTGCTCGCTAGAATCGCCTTTTAAACGCGAGGGGGTGTGTATTGCTTTGTTGCACGGTCAACCCATCTGTTTGCTCGCTCCGCAAAGAAGCCATTTTAATGAATGAAGAACAGCAGCGCAAGCCAGAGCTTATAGCAGCTGCTATATATAACAGCATCTATATGCTTGTAAACAGGCAGAACGCTGCAATTCAATAGTTTTAAACCAAGAGCAGTGACTGGCTTCAAATGAAAATTTTATAATGTTTAATCAAAATAAAGAGCAGTTTCTGTCATGAGGATGCATTCTTGTGACAAATAATAATTTTAATACTAAAAGTATTTCTGGGTTTTAGTAGCCACTTTTATAGGCCCCCACCAACCATGACCAAGTGCGTTGATATATAACCTAGAATGTGTATGAAGGCAATACATGGCTAGTCCAAACTTTTGCAATAAAAGATGCATTGCTGACTACTATTGCACGGCGGCCACAAAGAATATAGCAGTGGCATAGTATATTTTCTCCTAAAAAAGGGCAGTGAACATCAATCAGTCTCATTAATAATCAGTTCACATCCCCCCACATGAGAAGGACGGGTCTGGAATTCCCTTTGTGCATCATCTTAGTTTAATAAGCCCTGCACCCTTCTGCTTTTAGAAATGATGCACCATGTAAAATAAAATAACATAATAAATCAAAATACATTTTTAACAGTTGCACCTTAAGAGGTAAAAGGTTGTTTCATGCTCTTTATTTTCTATCATTTAGATCAAATCACAACACAAGAGAAGACTCCAGTAGACTTTGGTCCCTCTCTTCTTACGAAAATGGCGAAAGGGGACCCCAGGAAGCCCAAGGGCAAGATGTCTGCTTATGCCTATTTCGTTCAGACTTGCCGAGAGGAGCACAAGAAGAAAAGTCCTGAGATTCCGGTCAGCTTTTCGGAGTTCTCCAAAAGATGCTCCGGAAGGTGGAAGGTTAGATTACAATGACATTTCTGATATTATGTCACTTAAATTATTATATAAATAATAATGTAAATAATGCAACATGGGGGTAGATTCATGTTCTCAGTGCAAAGGTGTCTTGATTTTGTTGCGCAGGCGATGACTGATAAAGAGAAATCCCGGTTTGAAGACATGGCCAAACAAGATAAGGTGCGTTATGATCAGGAGATGATGCATTACATGCCAGGAAAGAGAGGCAAAAAGAAGGATCCCAATGCCCCCAAGAGACCACCGTGAGTATATTATCAAAAATGACCATGTCTAGTTATTACAAAAAATATTTTGTTAATTTGATGCTGCCAGAAAGGGCTTCAGTTCAGTTTTTGAGTTACATACTAGCAATTGTAGTTTATGTAGTGGTTTAAAACTATAGAACTTATCTACATATTATATACATACATATTTACAGGTAGTTAAGTAGAATATTTTAAATGATTTTTATTTTATTTATTAAATTTCCATCGGCTTAGTCTCTGATTTATCAGGGGACACCACAGCAGAATGAACCACCAACTATTCCACCATATGTTTCATGCAGCTGATGCCCTTCCATTTTCATTTTATTCAAATAAATTAAATAATGTTACTTTAGTTAAACCATGTATAAGACCGGTTTCTTTTAATATCCTTACATTTTATTATGCATAAATAAATAAATAAAAATAAATGATTACTTTATTAATTAAATAATTGACAAATTGCATTTTTGGGGGTATAATTAAGGTAAATTAGCAAAATAAAAATGCTATAATTTTACTTATGTATTTTGTAGTTCTTGCTGATTTAGATAATTAAATAAATGATTTTAAAAATTATGACAGGGTTTCTAATTGTTATTTTGTTTTATATTCTAAAAATGATCAGTTTTTAAAACCTCAATTTAAATCAAATATTATGTAGGAGTTTAAATAGTTTTTCTTGATAAATAATTAAAATTAGGGTTTGAATTTATTAGTCATCAGTTTGTTTACAGAATAGGAAAGCTCTTTATAAATTTAATATTTTCTTTTCAGCTTAATCCCTTTATTAATCTGGGGTCACTACAGCGAAATGAACTCATCCAGCACATGTTTTATGCAGCCGATGCCCTTCCAGCTGTAACCCATCACTGGGAAACACTCCCATTCACACACATACACCAAGGACAATTTAGCCTTCCCAATTCACCTATAATGTATGTCTTTGTACTTGAAACCGGAGCACCCGGAGGAAACCCACACAAACACGGGGAGAACATGCAAAGTCCATACAGAAATGCCTACTGACACAGCCAAGGCCCGAAACAGCAACCTACTTGCTGTAAGGCGATTGCGCTACCCACAGCGCAACGCGTCGCCCCCTATAAATTTATCTAAAAGTTGATAAAAAGTTCCTTTAATTATCCTGTTTATTGATGTTTTAACATTTTAAATATGTACTAAGAGTGGGGGTTAAATGTTATATTGCCTTTCTGTAGTTTGGTAATGAATAACAATAATAAAAAGCTATAATTAAATAATTTTCGTAGTTTTAAAATGAGTGTTATTGCTCATACACAATCATTGTTGAACTTTCCGATCTCTATTGATCAACAGCTCTGGATTTTTCCTGTTCTGCTCTGAACATCGTCCTCAAATCAAGGCTCAGTATCCCAGCCTGGGCATCGGAGATGTGGCCAAAAAACTGGGCGAGATGTGGAATGGCCTCACAGATGCTAACAAACAACCCTTCTTGATGAAAGCCAACAAGCTGAAGGACAAGTACCAAAAGGCATGTCTCCATACTTCCATCCTCCATGCAGCATATTGAAAATCGCAGCAAATTTTACAAAATTTGCATTTTCATGCAGGATGTTGCGGACTACAAGACGAAGAGCAAGGCCGGAGGTGTTTCCATGGGCATGGGGATGCCAATGGCTAACTGTATGCCTCCCAAACCCATGATGAAGAGCAACATGGACGATGAAGAAGATGACGAGGAAGACGAAGAAGAGGAAGAGGATGATGACGAATATGACGACGACGAATAGACTCATTTTTATTTCTCTCAGTGTGTGTGCGTGTGTGTGTGTGTTACAATTATGATACCTATTTCCCCAGTAGATACGGAATACACTGGTGGTCTTTCATAGCCCCGTTGTTGTTTTAATAGAGGTGGAATGTTTCGTGTGCTGTTGGTTAGAGACCGAAAAACCACCGTTTTTGACCTCCAGCTTCGTGTGTGTGTGAGAGCATGTGAAGACCTCACTTCATCACCGTAGCCCGGTGTCTTCCTAGCCCATGTTTGTATGCTTTTACCAATTGTATAACAAAAAGGCCTTCAAACAAGTAACACCATACATTTGTAAATCCCTTCTATTTTTCCTTTTCAGTTTAAGAGTGCGTAGCTCTGTATATGGTTGAGTAGATATCGTTTATGATTGTGGTGTGTTGCATGTGGAAAGGTGTCATAGTTTGGTAACTGTGCGCCGATATCAGACATTTCATGCTGAAGCCGTCATTCTTGTCCAGTTTTAGGAAAAAAGAAAATCAGTGCAAAAAAGAGCAGTTGCCACCAGCACGTTGGTTAGTTTTGTTGCAGGCGGGTGCGCTATATGTCGTTTATTATTATTAGCACATCCGAGATCAGTATAGGAAAGGTATTTATATTATCTTCCCTATAAATATTAACTGTTGTGTGATCTAGGAATGCACTATATATATATATATGTATAAAAGTACAGATTTGTGTAAAATGTGGTCAAACGTTAGCGGAAAACAAGTATGAGCACTCGTAAAAAAAGAAATATCTGAACAAAAAAATTGGCCAATGTTGATTTGGTCGCTGATATATCGTGCATCTCTAGTTTGATTCTCATGTTTTGGTTGAATATAAAGTAAGACACAATGCTGATGATAAATCTGTACTTATCTGTATCTATGATTTTCATTTTATATGTTTGAGGTTTGCAATTAAATTGAAACGTTTTTATTTGTGTGTTGTTTTTCTGGAAACAGACAAAGAATATATAGGATGCCAGCATGAGTCACTTTGACAAGTATGGATAATTAAACTATGGCTAGAATACTGTATATTCTAAACATTTCTACTCCACTTTTCATTTTAATGTTTTATATTTAAAAGACTGAACAATTGGAGGGGGAATGATTTAAGGTGCCTTAAACTAAATAATGATTCCAATGGTTTTGATTGCTGTAGGAGAATTGGGTAAGGTGTCTGTAGTGTATGTTCTGGTTCTCCTAGTTGGGGGGGGGGGGGGGGGGGGGGCGGGGTGGTTGAGCATTGGGCTAACAAACCACCTCATTTAAATACTGCATTTTAATATAGGCTCTGCTGATTTATTTTAACACATAGACAACGACATACAGAATAGCAACATAAAAAAATAATAAATAGAATTAAAAGAATAAAATAACGTTAAAATCTTTAACATTCATAGACAGATTTCAAAACATATGATAAAAAATTTATAAAATATGATTAATATAGGCTTTTTAGTATTGGTTGGGGGCCCCTAATGGGGGGCCCATAATTCCCCTGGGCCCAAAGCGGCTGCTTACCTTGCTTATTGGTTAAGTCGCCCCTAAGTGCATTGTTCTGCAAAGTCATTTTAGGGTTCTCCAAAGAACTATTAATTTTGTAGTGTGAAGACAATCTAAAGCAGAGATGCCCAAACTAGGGCCCGTGGGCCAACGTTGGCCCATGTTAACCCTTTGATTTGGCCCACAATGCCATCTGAGAATGATGGAGATGGTTTCGAGTTTGTCAGGTCAAATTTAATGTAATTCTTTGTTTGTTTGTTTGTTTTTATGTTAAAAGCTAACTGAAATTAAAATGTTCAATTAAGTGCTGTAAACCAGGGGTGTCCGAACTCAGTCCTGGAGGGCCGGTTTCCTAGAGAGTTTTGCTCAAATCCTAATCAAACACACCTGAACCAGCTAATCAAGATCTTATGACACAGTCACAATAGAGTTTGCATGCGAAATTCTGTCGTACAGCACTGCGAAAAGGGGTGGGATTAAACGAGATGATTAGACGTTAAAAAAAACGAGCGATTGCTCCATGTTTTAAATTTCATTCCAGAGAGGTCATATTTTGATCCTTGATTGGTCTCACGCAGTCAAGTGATGCGATTTTGCAGGTCAAAGTTCACCAAGCTTAAACTTTCCAACGCAGCGAACTGCGAAACTTGCCGCACGACCTTGTGTTTCCAGTCTGACGCCTTGGCGTGTGTATGAATGAAAGTCTACGGGGAGAAAAGTGCAGTGTGACTGCAGATTTTCTGTATATACTAGAAACGTCCTGGCAGGTGTGTTGAGGCAAGTTGGGACTAAACTCAGTTTGGACACCCCTGCTGTAAACTAATGAAATTCTGTTTAAATGTACACAGTCACCCAATAATACGCCTTTTGGGAAAATCAAGTCAAAGGCAGATTCTGCTTGAACAGTGTATTCAGCATTGAACTCCACTGTGTTATAAAAGTGATTGTTTGTTTTTATTGCAGTAAGTTATAATTTAACAAGTTATACTGCAATAGTTAATACAATTTAAAGCCATGTTTTGTGTTTATTTTGAAATATTATTAAATACAAGGAAATGACACATGGCAACTTTAAAGTAATAAATTTTGGTATATTTACATTTAGCTCAAAGCATTCAATGATATTTGGTTTTTGGCTCTTTAAACTAAAATGTTTGGGCACCCCAATCTAAAGAAACTTGTCCAGTAAAAAGTGTCATGGATATTAAACATTCTTCGATTAATGTCAATAAAAAAACATTTTAAGACAGTTCATCACTGTAAATATGTAATCAACAGCAGCTAGGTTACTACTGCTGTTTATTTATTTATGTGTCGCCTAAAGGAATATTCCGATATGTATGTGGATGTTGTTTACCTTTCTCTGGATGGTCGCTAGATGGCGCAAGGCTCTTTTATAGTAGGAGAGTTCATGGGCGCGTTACATAATGCCATGATGGGAATCTTGTGGAAAATGACATTAGTGACACACTGAAATTAGACGGGAGTCATATTCAGTCTTAAACGAACTCTGTATTAGTTTATCTAGGAGAAATATTACCATCACCTCACAAAATGTAGTTTAAGACGTTTTTGCAGTCTGTTGATCCCGCGTAATGTCATTCGCCTCATCATTCTGACATTTTAATGGACTTCCTTCAGAGATATCATTTTTGTGGTTGACATTAGGATGAAAACGCGCGAGCACTCCAAATCCGTCAAATACATTACAAACACTAGTTCGCCGTTCCCCCCGAGAACGCGGAACATACGCCATATGATACACGTAAATATGCAAATGTTTGAGTTTTTCCTTGTAGTGTGTGTATGTGTGTGTACCAAAGCAGCACAAGTTCTTTCTCAACCATATCTCTGATTGGTGGTCCCCTGGGCAAAGTGGGCGGATATCATGACCCGCCTGATGACGGTAGAAGATTCTCCGCTCGTGATTGGCTACTCGCTCTGCCTGTCAAACGCCCAGGCCAAAGCCCAGTTGCTTGCTGTCTGAAGCGGCAGCAGCGAGCGGAGTGGGGCGAGTGAGGCTTCCGTCTCAGGGCTGCGGAAACTACCCTGCAAGACTGGCACTGATTGAGGAAAGGAGGAACGCTTTATTCGAGGTCTCGTCTCTGTGAAACATCCCTTACAAAGTGTCCAGCCTTTACTGAAGGAAACGGCCTGCGGAGATGGGCGACAAGGCGGGGACCAGGTAAGAGAGACAGTTTACAGCGCAGGTTCAATTCAGGCTCTGACTTCTTATTTTGAAGTCACGATACTGTGTACTAACATCCCACCCGAGAATGAACAATCCCTGCAAACCTCCCAGGCTGGAGGGATGTCTTGGGGAGCCAGTAGTGCATTTGAGCTCGTTCGTTTGTAGCCCATAAGATGTGTACATGCATAGGCACTCGAAGCAAACGCTCCTAAAACATGATCACTGGACATCTCCTGTACTTCGGCCAGGGTGGGGTGACTGACCAGCACGATTCACCAGCCCTCCGTCCTGCTCTTGGACACCATAGGAAAGCAAATGCAACTGAAATCGCGTAGGAGTGTTGCATTTAGTCGCTATTATCAGCTGCGATCTGCTGTTATCTTGTTGGTCTCAAGTTGTGGCTGGTTTATTTATGTACTCGCGACAACGCCAAGCACTTATCACGACATGTTGATGTATTACTAACGTTACATGCATTATAAGCGAGGATACACTATATTATTTTCCGCCTCACAGCCAGAAATCAAGAAGTCTGTCGCACCCAGCGCGAGAAATTCCTGCTCATCACTGCGCGCTCACTTCCTCAACTTTCAGAAAAAAGGCCTCGACGTTTCCTGTTGCAGCAATGCAGTGGCTTTTGCTGTGTGTGTGAAGTGTCTTTTTAACACCTCTCCCTGTGTCTGTGTGCAGAACAGGCCCTGTAGGCGCAGTGTAGATAGATAGTCGAGTCGTGGGCGACCATGTACGTGCGCTGAGTTTGATGAGTAACCCAGCAGATCCTCTCAGTTGTGCCTTCAGTTCTGCTTCCATGTCACGGCTCTCAGACCGTCAGAGAAGGACACCCGCGGCTCTCTGCCTCCTGGCTGTCTGAAGACCAAGTTTTGGGGCTTTATCAGAGGGCTGCATGTCCCCCCCTTTGATGTCGGTCTGGCGTGTGACAGCAGGGGGCTTCAGGGGGAGGCTTGTTGTGAATGACATTAGAAAGAATGGCCAGAAATCACATTTTTAGTGAGTTTGGTGAAGCTTAAGACCAGGGGTGCCCAAACGTGTTCTTATGAAGGGTTTAAAACCCAAACTTGATTGAGGCTAGTGGGACAAAGGTAAACACGGTTGCCATTGGTAATTTCCTAATTTATTTAATAATGTTTAAAAATGACTATTAAACATTGCTTTACATGAACTAATACAGTATTTTATATGAAACAAAACAAAGTAATTTATAACAGAATTACACTAGTTTTTACCTTGATTTGCTCGTTAATGTCATCTGTATAGTCCTCCATCCGTCTAGTGACAGTATTTATATTTGAAAAAAATCTGATTAATTTACAACATTTCATTGAAACAATAAAACAGCAACAAACAAATAAGGTGATGACGATCTCTGAAATCTGTGTTAAATTCATTCGCCCCAGCACTCCATCCATGGTGGGCCAAATCAAAGGTTGCAACTTTGTCCCACAGGCTCTTCTTTGGGCATCCCTGCTTTATACAAAATAGGCTGCACATGTTTATTTTGTTATATTTGATGCATGTACATAGTGAGAATATATGGAGCATCACCAGGGGCATACTTAGTGATTCAGGGGCTCTAAGCAATTCCAGGTATGAGGCCCTATTGAAATTCAAAACATTCTATTACTCTATGAATCATTTTCACAAGATTGTTATGACATGTTTAACAGACATCATACTCTTAAATCCCTGAAAGTTGAAAAAAAAAACATACGAACATTTATATGTATTTATGAATATATTATATCATCTTTGTGTCAAATTGCAAAAAAATTCATTACCGCTTGCAAGGTGTTTCTAATGCAGCGTCTATGGTGCTGAGAGTAAATTTGATGTTATTTTCTCTTCTGTCTGCACCACTTGTCTCGCACCATTTTTTTTTTACTTTTTCTGAAAGTCTTGATAACACCATTGTAGCGTTTTTCTTTTATTATTTCAGCGAATAGGGTTGTGATTTTTGTTGTTGTTGTTGTTGTACTCTTCGATTCACTGCGCTCTAAGTTTACCCAACTATGACGCCTTTCGCTACTGAGAAACCTGGAAACGTATAAAGGGTCTATACACTGTAAAACCTAAAAAGTTAAAGTAACTAAAACCATTTGAGGAAACCGATTGCAACAAACCATTTAAGTTCAAAAACTAATCCTAATCAGTACTGTGGACGTGATTCATTAGAGTAAATGAAGCAATTTGAGCACAGTAAAACCAATAAATGAAGAGGATTCAAACTGTACTGTAATACCCAATAATTTAAGGCAACACAAACCATTTGAGGAAACTGATTGCTAAAAACCATTTGAGTTAAAAACAAATCTATAGGAGTACTGTGACCTTACGCCATTAAAGTTGATGAAATGAGGTATTTCATTACCCAAGTTCAAAACTTTTTTCAAATGAGTAGAATTAACTTTCAGTACATTTTCTTGTTGACTGTTGAGTTTTACAGTGTAGGTATTTTATTTCTCTGTTGATTTTTTTTATTTATTTTGTTAATAAACTGAATGTTAAAATAGTTTCTTAATGTAAAATTAAAAACGATAAATTCACAAATAAAAAAAGTTCACCAACTGTGTACAGTTAAATAGCCATATTTGTGATAGATTCTAATATTTGCATGTGCAGTACAGAAGGAACGTTCCACTAGGCTGTTGATGGGGGCCGCTGTATTTGAAAGTGATAACATTAAAATCTTAGTAGATTTTACAACATATGATAGAAAATTTATAAAAGCGCTAAATGATTAATATAGGCTTCTTGGCATTGGTTGGGGCCCCCCAGTTCACTGAGGCCCTAAGCAGCTGTCTACCTTGTTTATTGGTTAAATCTGCCTCTGAGATCACAGAAACTCCCTAACATATCGTAGCTGCTTTAATTATTTGCTATAAAAGTTAATCGTGGTAGTATTTTTCATCTACTTGTAATTATTTGATATGTTGATAAGTGTGTAGTTTATTTTATGTATAGGCAATTTAAGCACTTAATTGACAATCAAGGATTAATTGTTATGTTATGCCAACGATTCTGGTAACACTTTATTTTGATGGTCCCTATTGCACATTTTGTTAACTAAAAGTTGCATAGCAACTACATGCCAATTACTTCTCATTTGACCATTAGTAGACTGTCTGCTTAATATCTGCTGATACTGCTCCTTCAACAGACATTTAACTGACTATAAGAAACTTTGCAAGTACATGTCAACGTACATTAACCCTAACCCCAATCTAACAGTCTTTAAAAAAAAAATATATATATATATATTATTTGTTTTTATTTTTCTTATACTTGTTTCTTTTATTCTTGTTTATGTAAAGCACTTTGAATTGCCACTGTGTATGAAATGTGCTATATAAATAAACTTGCCTTGTCTACCTATACTCTAATGAGAAATAGTTGGCATATATGCAGTTCCATGCAAATGTCAACCTTGCCAGTTTTTACCTAAAATACGGAAACCATTTCCAACTTTTTTGTGTAGGCTTGTATTTCACAGTACTTTAGAAATACTCAACAATGTATCTGTCAGTGTTTTCAAACTATTATGTTTAATTTACCAGTCACACAAGTGGCAATTTTACATCTGTCACATCCGTAATGGAGATGTCACATCCACAACGACACTTTTCCCTCACAAATGCAAAAATGTAAAATAAAATAAATTCAGTCATGTTTTTCCTATAGAGAGCCAACTCTTATTCTTTTGATTAGCGTTGTTTCTTTTGGGTTGTTCAGTTTAGTTCACAGAATTTCTACAAAGTATGTTGTATACTGTAAACTCGCTAACTTTTTTTGTCACATCCATAATGCCTGTTCTTTTTCCTTATTTAAAGTATAAAATATGTTCACAGATTGATATTTTTCTGCTCCCATAACTCTGTGGTCAGTTGTTCTGGAAGATATAAACAGATGTTTCAATATAATGTTAAAATACTTTCTATGTGAATTTATGTTTTGAGTTTTTACAGAAAATGTCACAAAAATAATTGCATTTGTGCTTTATATTCTTGCATTTACTTCATCAACTCAAGTTTTAAAAGCAATAGAAACATGCCACAACATAAGTGGACAGTTTTGGAATTGCACTGTTTGTTTGTTTGTTTTTAAGTAAAGAATTAATCGGAGAAGCAGATGGCATGCAGTAGATTGTGTGCAACAGGTTTCCAGCAAAGTTTTTATCATGCCGATAAGATCTTAGAAGCGTATGTGATACAGTTTAAACAGACGGTTTAACAAATGTTCAGTCTTCCTTGGCATCAAACCTGCATGACTGACTTTCTTCTGTGGAACTCAAACAGTTACTTTCTGTTTGGTCAGCCTGCACTTTGTATGGTTTAAAGAATGTGTTAATAATACATTACCAACTAAACGATTCCTTAAACTTCCATGTTTTGCCTCTCAAGGCTTCATTTTGCCAGTGAAATGCAAAGTTTGGCTCTTTTGAAAGGGAGAACAGTGATTGTTGCATGCTTATTGTATTGTAATGAGATTAAATAGCATGGCTTTTGTGTGTGTGGAGCAGTTGTTCATCAGCCCACTACAGAGCAAGCCATGCAAAGCAAACTTAGCATGTATTGATTGACACACATTCATAGCGCTACAAAGCTGTGAAAGAGGCATTTTATGTAGATGTCGTCAGCCCTTCTGCGCATTCAAATTAGCCTTGGGTAAATTAAAGCTTACCATCACTCCATAATCATTGTCTTTATCATATTTTCTATTTCTGAACACATTTTTACCACCTAAGACCTTCTAGATCTCAACAGTCACCTCTGCTTGTTTCTGTTTTTGCTGGGTAAATCTGATTCAGCCTCTCTTGTGGTTCTCTCACTAGAGTTGTTTTGGAGGCTGTGTGGGTGTAAGTGGATCTCGCAGGCTCAGTGGTGTGTGGTGGTCTTATGAAATCAGGAGGCAAAATCTCCTCTGTGCGCATGTTTTATGTGATTAAGCATTTTTCGAGGATAATGAAGCTAGATTTATTAACAAAGAGGTCATTTTGTCTGTGTACCTTTTAGTTTTTCACATTATAAGCTAAAAAAAGTCACATCAAAGTTTATGCATCAATTTAAAATATAATAACTGTGGTAGTATTATAGTATTCTTTTATAGGCTATATATTTTTTAATCTTATACTGCAGACTGTTGATGGGCCATTATTATTATTAATAGTCACCTTCACTTTCACTCATTAGTCTTCAAATCCTCTGTAAACATCATAAATTTAATGATGTGACGGGCACAGTGGTGCAGCTTTGATTTACTTGCTAAAAAGGCTTACTTGCTGGTAATTTCTTGTTTTAAGACCTTTTATTTTGTGAACAGAAATGATGACGTTTAGGTTGTTGACTTGAACTAGTTAATCATTTTAAACATTTTGACCCTTTAATTGTTTGACAATTTGTAGACGATGAACATATCAGAACACAATACGGCAGCCAAAACAGACCAATATGCTCCACATGGGATCTATAATCCTGTTGTTAATTCATGAATTATCGGTGACGTATGAAATGTTGTTTCCAGGTCTAAGCCGCTACTCATTTAAATTGAGAAAATGTTTGTTTATGATCATTTTTTTAGTCATATGACACATAAAAGTTCATTTTAAATAAAATCATAGTTTACAAAACAGTCTCTAAATGCGCTGCCTCACAGACATCAGTATTTTAACAATTTAAAAAAGTTAATCACTTTTCATTAAATCTGATTATAGGCCTGGATATATAAATTAAGTAATCTGCTTGATTACTTAATTCTTACTTAATACTTGATTTTCGAAAGCATTACATCGCTTTAACATTTATTATAACCATTTTATGAGCCCCCACAAACATTTTGATACGGCGCTTGGACTCGGAAGCCGCTTTGCATGATGTCATACTTAACGAGCAGATTTGCGTTTTCCAGGCTGCGTTTGATTAGCCACAACATATTCTAGTGAGATTAAAACAATGATCATTTTCCTTCCCTGTGTTTCAGTTTATCTAAGTTTATATTAAATTGACTATGTAAGTGGAACTTTATTTTGAAAACAGGAGACACTGCAAAGCCACGAGCTAGCCACATTGTATTGTTTTCTATGCGTGGCTGCAACGACTTCACAAGCCATTGCTTTTACAACTACTCAGAAATCAAAATGCAGGATCTACAGATTACATATTTTTAGCGCTGTTTATTTTTGTTTAATTGTATGTTTTGTTAATTTATCATGTTTATTGTGAAATTTGCTGAATATGTTTGCAATGAGGCAACACACGTGTAGACTGCTCAGTATTGTGTTTAATGGACATTGAAGATTGTTGTATCACGTACTGTAATTTTTCTAGAGGGAAAGAATTGCATTACACTTTATTAAACGTCACCACCTTTTGTAGAGGTTGATATTAATTTCTGCCTGTGTTTACATTTATGTTATAGCTTCAAAATACAGATGAGTCGTTCTCTTTTGTCGAATTATTAGAATTTAGCCTATATTTTATCCACAACACAACTCGGGTGCAAAATAGGTTACTTTTTTGGTTTATATAAGATTAGGATTGTCAGAAGTATTGAATTCGGTACCAATTGGTACTAAAATAAAAAAAAAACACCTATTTCCCACTAATAATTGAGTGCTATTGAGCTCAAAAACACTGCTTAACCGAGCATTTCAAAGCTGCGTTGATCAGCTGATTTATCTACGAGCTGACATATCAGCGATCTCTTCATAGATCAATTGATTGACACGGCTTTGAAATGCTCCAGTGTCCGGGTATCTGTGAATACCATGAATGGTTTTAGAATCAGACCAAAAAGTTATATGCACCCCTTTTTAGAGCATGGACTTAGGAGAGAACCTGAAAATGTGGCCATGCAAGCAAAATTAAACAGCATAAATCCATTAAAAAGATCTGTGTTTAAAGAAAGAACTGATCACACTACACAAATATTGAACCAGTTCAGACTACCAAAATAGACCAATAGACAAGAGCAAAGCAGAATAAAGTCGAGGAATAGGAAGACCGAAAGAACTTTAAAATTCCCAGTCAAGTTTAATTTCTGTCAATGTTGAGCACCACTCTAAAAACATGTATTGATGGAGACAGAAGGCATTTAGCCGCCGTTTGCATAGATTTTCACTTCTACAGCTGTTTGTATACATCCAAACTAAACTTTTATCAACTTGTCAATGTTTACAATTGCTCTTCATTCCATTCCCAAGAAGCGGAGGCCAAGAGTTGTAAGTTGAAAGAGTAATGACATTGTGAGTGACCCCTGTGGTCCTTTTGAGTTGTCTAATCACAGGGAATCACTTCGGTAAGACCAGAAAAGGACAAAAAGTGGGAAAAGAACTTCAGTTAAATTCTAAACTAAATGTCAACGCTTTTGCATCTGCACCATTCTTGTGCAATATCCTTCAGCAGAGGACAACATAGATTGAGGAATTACTGGAGGCTGGTTAGCATGTATTCTCTGTACTCCAGTTTATGACATCTGCATGCTCAAATGTGTTGTTGTCCTCATTTTGTAGGTTGATTGATTGGTGTAGTCCATTAAATCACATGTGCATCAGTAAGATTAGCATGAGCTTGATGAATTGTTCAGTGTGTGTTTTCACCTCATATTATAATTATTCCTCCATGCCCTCATTTTCTTCTTGCCCTTGTTAATCTCCGGTTTTTATTTTTATTATTTCTCTTCCATCAGTGATTGAGAACATTACAGGTTCTGTAGTTTTAAATAGATATTTTCTCTTAACCTCTGGTGAAAAATTGAGAGGCTAAACATACACAATCTAAAACAACGTTACACCATTGACTTTAATTATAAGGCCCAAAATATCTTTCAGAATATTATCTTGTGTGTTCTGCCAAAGAAAAAAAGGTCATACAGGTTTGGAAAGACATTAGCGTTAATAAATAATAATGGATGATTCATTTTCGGGTGAACTATCCCTTGAGTCTCATTGACCCAGATGGAAAGGGTGCTTTCAGTAATGGAACACAACACAGGAACATTGCTGTTGCCACCCCCAGGTTTGTATGTATGTGTGTGTTTCTCGCTCTCACACACACATACACACTTCTAATTCATCAGCTGATGGCTCCATTATCTAATTTTAGGCTGAAAGGGCAATCTACTGGAGACTATTTAGACACCTGTCTGCACTGATGGATTAACTCTCTACATTTAACAAGGGCCTGGTTCCTCTGACAGTCTAGTTTTTGGATCGAGTTGACCTCTCTCATGGGTTTGTCCTAAATGAATGATGTTCTGCTCCACCGGTTTCATTTTGATATATTTTGTAGAATTGTATCTGTTGAAAAAGTCTACATACTGTATGCAGAAACCAAAGCTTACACTTTATGATGCTAATAAGCGTTGCTTGACTACTTGAGAATCATTGTCATTAAAATATGTTTTATTTGGATTTTTTTGGTCATTTAATATATTAGGATTAGCGCTGGGCGATAAAATCGGTATTGATAATTTTTGACCAAACATCGTCAATATCGATATAAAAAAAGGTTCAGTATGTAGTTTCAGTATGAAGCACTATAGTTTTAATAAAATGTGGCTGCTGCTAAGTGCGTGCCTTGGAAGCAGTGCCAAAAAACTTGAAGTGGAAGTTTTGTCTTTTGTAATGGAGGCCTGCGACAAGCATGATTCGCATATGGGAGCGACGCGCCCATGTTGTGCAAGCGGTGTGCACGTGAACCGCACGCATTTTCCAGCTGCGCCTAGTTAAAAAAAACATCTGGAATTTTCTGAATGCTGCGAGGGCACCGCAATTCATGTAAGCAGAACTAACCAATCTGCTTCACACTGTAGGGAATATACACATTTCAGTAATATAATGTTTCAGTAATAAATGGTCAAGTAATAAACTGATTTCATGCATTTCAGTTATAAATGGTCAAGGAATCCACGCCCAAATGCCTGTCAATTCAGGTCAGAATTAGGACACGAGTGCCGTATAGCAGGAGTGAGGAGATAGTAAATGTGTTGCCAGAGTGGCTTTTTGGTTTCTTTTCTTGTTCATGCCAGCCACTAGCTTTCCATCTCGAAGATTTTTTTTTTTTTAGCATTGAGGGTAAAATAGTCATTCAACAATTCAGAATTTGTAATGTTGCAATATGTATTTGAAAATTGATTGCTGGTTTCTCTACTTGAAAGCTCAGAATTGATAATCATAATTTGTTTTATTGACAGAGTTTGAGGTTAACTATATCATTATTATTCACACCTTAAAGTTTGCTTTTGATTGCTCAGTATTTATGCTTTTCCATTGCACACACGTTGTAACATTTTATTTATCAAGTTTTAGAGTTTCTTTACACTTATGTTTATTTTATTATAAAGAGATCAGATATTTTGTTTAAATATTTTTGTTTTTGAGTATTAAAACCATTTGCCTTAGTAATGTTAGTAAATTAAAATAAAGTGGTTAAAAAATCCTAAAATTCTTAAATGCATTGTTAAAAATATTGAATAATTATTGATATTGAATGATATGAAACATGATATCATGATAATTTTTATTTTGCAACATCGCCCAGCCCTAATTAGGATGTTTAGGATGCAGTAATGTTTAGCTGAACATGTATTTGCTTTCTAGTTAATGAAAAAATTCCAAAATGATTTAATTTAATTTTGTATATATAATTTTCATTAATGTTTATATTTATTTATATTAATGTTTATTTAGTTGAGTTTATCCTACATCATGTGGTATGGAATGGAACCGCTGTTTGTCATAGAATAAAGTTCAGTCAATGTCTTTTGAAATTTATTTTATGACATTTTTAAGGCAATTTAAGGCGCATTTATAATCTTCAAGACTTAAAAAAATGTTATATAATCGCACCCCAGCATAATTTATTTTATCTTCATAGTTGGGGTTGAGTTACCCATGTTTAAAAAAGGGATTGTTGAGAGCTTTTAAACATGGTTTAAAGAGTAGTAATAGTGTTTCTGGTCTTAGCAAGCATTTATTGTGACATAAACAGACAATTTTGCTCCAAAAATAGCTAAAATGACTTCAAGCTGTCCACTAAGTTTTAATGACTAATAGTGGGAATTCAGAATAATTCAGCAGTTTAAGTTCCCAATGGGAAGTGGTCTAGTAAAACAACATGTATACACACACAGCACCACGACAATGGAAAATAAGATAATAGAGAAGGAATCTCAACTGAGTTTCTTTTTTTCCTATTATATTGCTTTTTAATTAGTAAATTGCTTGTACATGACATCTATATCCCTCCTCCCCCCATAGAACTTTTACTTTGCTCTAGATGTGGGTTGTTTAAAGCAAGAGGAACAAGCTCTTTAAAACGGTCTCTAATTATGGCTGCTTGTACACACTTGCTCTGTGACGTCACGTGGTGTCTGAGTGGTTAGCCGAATGTCCTGTAAATTGTCTGCATGTGTAAATGGCTGACAGGTGATTATAACCAGACATCCTTGGTGCTTCCCTTGGCTCCATCTTAAGACAACAGTGAGATTGATTAAGTCTCTCTCACACACTCGTTTACTATCTCCATCCATTACTGCCTTTGTTTTTCCCACTCCTTTGGATACTCTCTTTGATTTGGTCCTCTGCTCTTTTGTCGGGTTTTCTTTGTAAGATTACTGCAATTGAAGCCTACACTTTTACTGCACACGCTAACCAAATGTGAACGTACACTTGTTTGTTATGTTGGAGGTTTTGTTTACAGAATGATGCTTCCTGGTTATTTTCCCTAGAACATCTAAATGATTCGTTTTAGTTGCATTTGTTATATGAAATGCTGTATTCTATTTTTTTTTATCAATGAGTCCTTAAATGGATACCTAGTATGCCTCTTTTTACAAGATATAAAATAAGTCTCTGCTGCCACTAGTGTGTTTCATACTATGCATTTATAAGTTTCAGCTCAAAATACCCCACAAACAATGTTTTATAACTCTTTAAAACTGCCTCTTTTAGGCTTTGATCCAAATTTGAGCTGTTTTGGTGACTTTTGGTTTAAATTCAAATAAGATTATGCTTCCAGCCATACCTTCTAAAGAGGGCGGAGCTCCAATAGCCTATGTATCAGCATAGTGGTAGATTCCAAAACAAGACTAACGTCCTAGGCTAATGAGAGAGAGATGTCACCAATGGGTGGGGCTGTCACTCTCTGATGACATGTACAAAGGGAGAATTTTTATTTTTCTCCTGATATTGACAACGGCGTGCTCGATCCATGCGATTGGTTTGTGCCGCTGTCCGGGTGATGTCACGTAAATTGCTACAAACATGAGAAGGTGATGTGAGGCTCTCCACATGAAGCAAAACCGTAGAGCGGAACAAATGGCAAAATAGGAAAATGTAAGTTTGCATACTCCTGGTTGGAGAAAGACAAGTTTAAACAGTGGCTGAAACCTTTCGCTGAAAACAATTGCGTGATTGATTCATTTAAGCTTTGTTTCTTTTGAGCTTATCTGAGTTTATTGCATGGTTGTGCTCTATTGATTTATTTAACTACAACTGTTTAATAGCAACTGTTTATTAAGTTAAAGTTTTGATACCGATTAGAACTTGAAGTGGCGATGTGGTCGATGTGGCGATGTGGTCAAGTGTTCTGAGAAGGTCTTTAAAAAGTCTTTAATAGGTATTGAAATTACATTTAGGATTCCTGCATATACCCTGGTTTAAACCCCTCATAAAAGTGATTTTTGCATAATAGGTCCTCGTTAAAGCTAGAAGTATGAACAGTAGCTGCTAATTTTGAGATCTACTAGGTTAAACAGTGATGGGATGAGGCATTAGGCATATAGGATGAGGATAGGGCATCAGGTATAAATGATAGAGCTAGACAAAATGACAAATTTTCTATTTTTTGTTGGTGTTACTCTGAATTGTTGACTCTCGTTATGCATTCAGAGTTCATAATCTTTTACTGAAAGAAGCTTCATGCATACCCAGGTCTATAATGAAACTGTGCGTAAAAAGATTATGCATATATTTATACTGAACAATAATAGATTTGTATCTCTATCAGTTACATTACTGTTTACTATATAGGGAGGTTCAGATGCGATCACTTAATTTGAAATCAAGCCCGATCATGCGGTTTCATTGGAATCGGACGTTACCTCCCAATCAGAACTTGAAAATATATATTCTTATTATTTTTATCTTAACTAGATAAAAATTATTATTTTTATCTAGTTAAGCAGTGGCACAGAGTTAGACCTCTTTCTTGACTTCCCACAGAAACAGCAACATGTGTGGTATGTCATCACTTTGTTGCAGAGATGCTATTGGTTAAATGGCGGTAAAGTAGAACAAGGAAGCAGCTTGAAGTTAGCTACAGATGAGTATGTCTGCAGTCAGGAGGTTTTATAAAGTAGATGAAGACAACATTGCCAAAGCAAAAAAACCTGACCTGGACACCCCTAGATTTTTTTTAAAAGACACTCCGCATTTTTTGAAAATTAGCTTTTTTTACAATTTCGCACAGGTAAACAAATGAGTTTTATCCGTTTTTTTATTTTATTATTGTTTTTATTTCCATTCAGCCGATATCTGGGTCTGGCGGGAGCACTTTTAGCTTTGCTTAGCATATATAGTTGAATCGGATTAGACCATTAGCATCTCCTTCCAAAAAATTCCAAAATAAGTGTTATGATAATTTTCCTTCAACCCATGTTACATTCAATTTTTCTTGATCCTTTGACCCTCAAGTCTTCATTACACTACATTTGACAGAAGACTTTAGAGAAGTGCCGTCATCTAGGATTACATTAATTAGAACTGGATTGATTTGAATATAGTGAACTGTGTATAAGCAAACTCAACCAGACCGCAGACTACAAGCCAAAGAGTCATTATTAATTTCTTGCTTTCTTTGGCAGCACTTGAAAAACTTCCATCAACCAAGTGTGACGCACTCTATGGTAGCTTGCACTCTATGGTACCTTCTATTCAATGGAAGCTTGTTTATGTGTAATTATCTATTTATGCCATCCATGTTTATTAAAAAAGCAACCTTGTCCAAAGGTATTAGTCTGGAACAAGTTTTAATTTTGAAACCAGAGTTTATATTTGTTTATGTGTAAACCAAGCATAAAGCCCAAACCAGTGCCGTGATGACCCGTGTCTGCTCTACAAACTCTTAAGCTCTCATTATTCATCTCCTTTATGAATCATCACCTCCTCTCCAGAAACCTTCATGCATTCTCAATATTAATTGCTGGACATGTTTGACTTGGACTCACGATCTGTTTAAAACGGTTTTTAGAGTGTATCTATCTGCAAACCACATCTAATATTACATGTTCCTGTTACAGCAGATTGCACAATGTTCTGCCACTGTTTTAGTTTGGACTTGCTTGTCAGTATTGCATTACATGATACTGCAGTTCATTTAATACAAAATGGCGCATAACTCTCATTAATATGTCTGCAGTATCGTGTCGAACTCTTTGCTGTTGTTGCCATCATAATCACTTTTTCCCCTTCTGTTGTTTCTTCTTCAGTGTCCTGTTTATTGTTTATAATTGTTTTTGAGCAAAAACTTAAACCAGGGTCTGCAGTTTAAAAATTAGTGGTTGTGTTAAACTGTATCAAGGGTCAGAGTGTAATGCGTTGTGAAGGCGTCTTGTTGTGTGTATGTGTGATAGGTAAGGGATAATGTCTAACTAGCTGGTTGTTTTTTCAGAATAAATCCCGACAGGTTTGTCAGCATTTGATAACTAGACTATTAAAGTTCGTCGAGACAAACTTTAGGCTGGCTTGAGAAAGTCTGTTGGAAATAGTTTGTTTAATTTAAACAGTTTTAAAAAGTATGAAACGAAGATAGATAGATAGATAGATAGATAGATAGATAGATAGATAGATAGATAGATAGATAGATAGATAGATAGATAGATAGATAGATAGATAGATAGATAGATAGATAGATAGATAGATAGATAGATAGATTAAAGCAGTTTATAGATAGATAGATAGATAGATAGATAGATAGATAGATAGATAGATAGATAGATAGATAGATAGATAGATAGATAGATAGATAGATAGATAGATAGATAGATAGATAGATAGATAGATAGATTAAAGCAGTTTATAGATAGATAGATAGATACATAGATAGATAGATAGATAGATAGATAGATAGATAGATAGATAGATAGATAGATAGATAGATAGATAGATAGATAGATAGATAGATAGATAGATAGATAGATAGATAGATAGATAGATAGATAGATAGATAGATTAAAGCAGTTTATAGTAAGATAGATACATAGATAGATAGATAGATAGATAGATAGATAGATAGATAGATAGATAGATAGATAGATAGATAGATAGATAGATAGATAGATAGATAGATAGATAGATAGATAGATAGATATAGATTAAAGCAGTTTATAGATAGATAGATAGATAGATAGATAGATAGATAGATAGATAGATAGATAGATAGATAGATAGATAGATAGATAGATAGATAGATAGATAGATAGATAGATAGATAGATAGATAGATAGATAGATAGATAGATATAGATTAAAGCAGTTTATAGATAGATAGATAGATAGATAGATAGATAGATAGATAGATAGATAGATAGATAGATAGATAGATAGATAGATAGATAGATAGATAGATAGATAGATAGATTAAAGTAGTTTATAGATAGATAGATAGATAGATAGATAGATAGATAGATAGATAGATAGATAGATAGATAGATAGATAGATAGATAGATAGATAGATAGATAGATAGATAGATAGATAGATAGATAGATAAAAGCAGTTTGAAAAAGGATAGATAGATAGTTTTGAGGTCACAAAGTTAGATCTATTGTTAAGTCAATGACAGTCTTTTGCAATAAAAGTCTATGGGACTGTTGTTGCTAGGGTGCAGTATCTGGTAGTTAGGGTGTGGCTAGAAAGTTAAAAGCTCTTCAGTTATTGGCAGTTTGGTAGTCTAAGTTAAATGAGCTCAGCCATTAGTCTGGTGGACAGTCTGATTGAGAGTTATGAGCTCACAAAGTTTGATCCCATGTTAAGTCAATGAGAGTCTTTTGAATGGAAGTCTATGGGACAGTTTCTAGGGTCCAAAAGTGGTTGCTAGGGCGTGGCCAGAAAGTTAAAACCTCATCAGTTATTGGCAGTTAGGTAGTCTGAGTTAAATGAGCCCAGTTAGAAGTCTTTGTGACAGTCTGATGCAGAGTTATGAGGTCACAAAGTTTGGTCCAATGTTAAGTCTATGGGATTTTTCCGACGGTCCCGGGACGTTTTTCGGAAAATCGAATATCGGATCAGTCGGAAAAGATATGGCATACCGAGTCAGAATAGTTTGGAGGTCTGGTGTGAGTTTGGTGGTCATAGCTCGAAAGCTCTAGGAGGAGATAGATTTTGAATTTTAGTCTCAGAAGAAGAAGAAGAATAATATATAAAAAAAATAATAAGTTTAAATAGGATTTCAGTAGTCTGGCTTGTTTCTCAAGCCAGCCTAATAAGACAGATGGGTTTATTTCAGAAAAAAAGAAGTGCTAAATGTAAATAAAGCGCTTCTATCATTAAGTAGAGCGCGCGCCCCCTCTCTGTGATAACAGCTCACGGTCAGCAGCTCACGTCACATGTGATTTCCCGATCGCAAAAACATCATTAGTTTAAGACAAAAATGACATTTTTAGGTGAATTATACCTTATAAATACAGTATGTGGCTTATTCAACATCATTTGGAGGTGTCAATGTCACTAAGCAACGTGTGTAATCAATGAAAAGACTCGTGCAGCCGCCTTTTCTTCACTTCCGACATTAAAAATATGATTGGCAGACTCGTATAAATACTGGATTAAGATCGTCTAGGGGGTCGAATCAAGATCACGATCTTTTAACGATTAATTGTGCAGCTCTAATCTATATATATATATATATATATATATATATATATATATATATATATATATATATATATATATATATATAATATTAAGACACAGGGCTTGCAAAGCTGCTAGCCCGATGTCCCAAGGCTAATACGTTTTTCAGTTGGGCTACAAAAAAAATCCACCTTGCGCGTTGGACTATCTTAATGGGAGGAAAAATATAGCCTATCTCAATGCTTTTGCTTTCTCTCACAAATTGGGAAATTATGTTATTATTTTCATGCATCAATGAGCCACTATCAGTGTGTGTTTGAATGAGCTTTTGTGCTAACTGGTGTTGTCAAAAGAACTGGTACTTCAGTACTAAATTGATTAAAAAAAAAAATTATATATAAAATAACTAAACATGGTTATTTTCAATAATATACATGTAGCCTATAGATCATTTCAATATGGTCATGTCATTGGCCCATGAACATTTCCTGCTTGATATTAAACTATTTCATAACTGTAACAAGAGGCAATTCAATCATAACTTGATGTTAAAACAGCTAAAACATTATGTATCACTATGTGGCTCTTTTTGGATTCATGGAAGCTAAAAAAATGTAAAACAGGAAATTCTTTGGGACCATTGTTTTCATTTGCATCCTTCAAAATGATCTAGAATAAGTGCCATTATTTAGCATTTATAATTATTTAGTAAATAATGTCTATTCTGGTGACTTGAATTTGTTTTGGGCTACCAAAATCTAAAGATTGCCTTCCTGAAAGGCTACCAGAGATTTAGAAATTTAGTAAGACATGATGCAATGTAATTTTGTGCATTGTGACAGAAGGCAAATGTGGTCATATTTCTGGAAAAGAATTCCACAATTTTGAAGCTGTTAAGTTATTGTGGTTGGGTTAGGTGACTTAGGTCTACTTGTTGTGTATTGTGTTTATTTGTATCATGTATGCAGTGGTCTGAAAAAAAAAGCCCTGAAATAATTCCCAGAAATTGATGGTGCCCAAAATACAATTATAAGGATGATGTGGCTTCAGTCGACAGGCCTACAGTGGCAACTAGAAATTTTAATTTCCATAAACAAGGGCGTGAAATGTTTTTCATAGCATATTTGTCCATTTGCTCTGTAAGTTTTGCTGTTTTCCTTGTTCTCTCCGGAGCTAAAGCAACATGCAAACACGCACACAGAGTCAGCAGGCAACAGGAACACACGCAGAGCGGTGCTGACGCAAACTGCATGTTCAGGAAGGCAGCGAATGCACAACCCGTGTCTTTCTCAGCTCTGCACTCTCATTGTTTGTGTGTGTTTATTTGCATGCATCTTCCTCAACACTTTTATTGCCTGGACTTTAATGAACTCCAGACTAGATTTTTGCCTTGAGTTTCCCTGTGTATATTTTTCAAGTGTGTACGATAATATGTATTACCCTGATTGACAAAGCGCTTGTATGCTATTTCAAACAGCGATACCGATTAGTAGAGTTAATCAAATCATTCACAGCAACTACTAATGTAACCATAAACAGATTGTGGGGCATTTCACTGAGTGATAAGTGGTTTTGTAAATTTTTCATTTAGGTTAGGGGGGGTTGCTTGATGATTTCCAAAAATATCATATATGTTAATAAACTATTGCAATTACCATGTTTTATCCATAACCTACAGATAAACATAGTAGCCTTTCAATCCTTTTTCCATTGGATTGTGACCCCTGGGGTTATTACGCTTCATTAACGATGCAGCAATAGTGTTAGTTGCAGATTGATTTTAAATCAAATCAAATCACTTTTATTGTCACATCATCAGCAGCACGTGTGCTATGATGAGTGAAAAGCTTAGGTGCTGGCTCCAGACAGTACAAAATACAGACAGTGCAAATACAATGACATTGTGCAAAATACAACAGCATACTCCCAATAATAATAAAAAAGCGATATGTGCAATGAATAGGTGTCCACATAGTTGTTGTATGCAGTATTTTTTCAAGTATGGGTTGGTTAAAGTGCAGTCATGCTACATATTGATGGTGTGCAGTGAGGGATATGGAAGAGTCCGTGTGGGGGGTGTTAAGTGTTCATCAGCCTGATAGTCTGAGGGAAGAAGTTTCCTTCAGCCGGCTGGTGCGGGATCGGATGTTGCGGAACCGTTTGCCTGAGGGTAGCAGAGAGAAAAGTCTATGGCTTGGGTGGCTAGAGTCGCTGATACTCCTCTTGGCTTTCCTCATGCACCGCCTGGTGTAGATGTCCTGGAGGTAGGGAAGCTCACCTCTTAATACGCGTCCAGCAGTTTGCACAATCTTATGTAGGCCTTTGCGATTGCTGCTGGTGCTATTCCCATACCAGGTGGTGATACAGCCAGACAGGATGCTCTCCACAGTGCAGGTGGAGAATGAGCGGAGGATGTGGGGGGTCATTCCAAACCTCCTGAGACGCTTGAGGAAGAAGAGGCGTTGTTTAGCCTTCCTCAGCACTGCATCTGTGTGGGCAGTCCATGTCAAGTCCTCAGCGATGTGTACTTCAAGAAACTTAAAAGTGCTGACTCTCTCCACTGGTTTCCCGTTGATGGTGATGGGGTTGTGTTCTCTACGGCACAATGTTACACTTTGACACATTTGCGACACTAGCGTACATTTAAAATAAAGACTATGACTGAACACGGAGGCTCCAAGTGGCAGTATCGAAATTTAAACCAATGCCCATCATTCTCATTAGGTGAGTTTAATAATAAATGATGACTTTAAAAATTATATTGTTGTTAGAATGTTGCACTTTTTTGTTTTGTCAATAAGTTTGTTTATATTTTTTCTATTGGTTTGCTTGTACTGTTGTGTGCAATGTTTGTATGTTTAAAACCACCTCCAAGGATAGCTGGGGTCGCGAGTCACTGGAATTGTTATTTTGGAGGTCACAAGCTGAAAAGTTTGGGAATGCCTGATTTAGGTTACCATGAAAATGTGGATTAATCAAATATTTAATAGCAACACATCACCAAATGTCTTCAAGACTTTTTATTTTACGTCAGAAACAGTATGTCTTTATATGATTTAAATAATTTTTGGTCTTGTCACACTGAGGCCATGTCCAAGTATTTTTATATAGTGTTTTACCTAGTTTTGTATTAAAAAAAGTCTCAGCTTACTTGGAAAATGGACTGTGATGCATGTTAAGGGCATGCCAAACCAACAGGTGAAGATAATGACACTTTTATGCTTACTTCAAACCAAGCGTAAAATAAATGATTTTTTGTGAGTAAATTGCATACAAGTCATAGAAAACATAAGAATCCAGGCAAAGTAGAATATGTGATGCAATTGACGTGAATGTGCGGAATTTGCCTCATTCACATTTTGCGTGTTTGGTGTAAACCAAGCCGTGTTGGCTAATCAGAACTGATTAGCACACACTGATGTCATGAGGCAATAGCTTCGGTTGTAGTGTCTACACGACCACATTGTACCTAAAGTTTTGAAAATTCTGCACCATGAACGGAGTTTTCAGGAAGTTTTGCTTCTCACCAGATATTTCATTTTCTTGTGGACAAACAGTGAAAAAAAACACATATGAACTTTTATAAATGATTTCGAGAGGTGCAGGTAATATGATTGATCACAGCTGGTCTCGCATCAATAATCATTGCTAGTGCAGTTAGATATAGACCAATCAGATGAGTTCTAGCCTACAATAAATAAACTCATTCTTCCTACCTTCCTTATCTTAATTTAAAAGAATTTTCAGTTTCACCCTTTCCTCCTTTACCAAGGGCAGCACTCGAGAGCTACCTGATCTCCGACCTCCTGTCATGCTACATGACTAGGCGGAAGCCTTGGGTTCAAGTATCTCCCGGGACAGCATGCCAAATGTGCAAATTGTATCAAGCAATAGCTACGTGTGAACTCTTGAAAGGAAAAAAATGTGCAGTTTTGAGAATTCCTGTGTTTGTGTGGTGGACAGAGCAATTCTGGTTATTTCAATACTTAAGAACACTTTAAGGCTTATTTTAATATAACACAGCCTAAAAGTTTAAACAGGTCAAGCTTGCCTTTAATCCCAAAACCAGTCTGACTAGAAGTTAACAATAGAGCAGGGTGATATGGCAAAATGATAACGAATTAGATTTTGATATAAGTTTTTAATGCTTTCACTTTTAAAAGAATATTCCAACCATGACTGAAGGCGTGAACTGTTGGCGGGAAAGTAAAACGACTGTGTTAAACGATACTGTGGTACAGCATAACCTATGTTCGGCTGATAATTTTTAGCAGCCAAAAATATGCCGAATCTCTAGTATCAACACAATTATAGATTACTGTTGTTGCATAGTTCTGCGGTGTGACTGGCATTTATGATCAAAATATAGTAAAAATGTCCAAAGCTTATTATCATTATCAACATAAATTTGATCATGATTCAAAAGGATGTTGTTTTTTGGCCCAATCCTAGTTCAAAACCTCTCCAATCTCAGCCAGGGGATAGATAAAACCACTGCACTGTTAAAATGAATGACAGTTTTGTGATTTGGAACATTATTTTACCCACATTTTTATCTTTTTTTTGGCCCACAAAATTATTTGAAACATGAAGATAGAAACCTGCATTAAAAATAAAGAGACAATCTATATTGAAATATTTTACTCCAAGCCACATTTAATAAACCCAATAACTGCATAAAAACCTTTTCAAGTGATCTCTTCTTTTTTTAATTACATATTCATGTGATGCGAACCACAAAATGGGATGTCTTGTCATTGACCCACAAGAGGAGGATACTGCAGCGGTCACGTTACCCTGAGGTGGGGTTATTACTGAGTGTTCTTGAGAGGGAGACTTCAGCATGATACTGAAAGGACTTTATTATGTGGAGTATGCTTTACCGTGTACCCATAACTCGTGTCATTTTTTTTGTTGTTTTTTCACTGCCATTTAAAAACCATTAGCTGGACCAGATGTAGAACTGAGGAAGCGGAGAGACGCTGGACAGAAACTTGCTGATTCAGTGTCAGCTGGTGAAAATAAAGTGCTCTGTTACTGTTGTCTTCCTGTTTGTCTTATGATCCAATCACAAGTGGACCATGTTTAATACGGGTGTGAACATTAATGAGATTTATATAGTATATCAGATAGTATATGAGATATGGTTTGGGACTTTTGGAGCTGTGCATTGATGGATTTGCTTTTCAGTGTTTGGACTTTCAGCTGTAAAAATTAAACCACACTGAACTGAACTAAACTGAACTTTAACTCGGAAAACTGGACTGACACAGTTTCAATCTACTGGAAGTTCTATGTTAAGTTGCTTTGGCACAATCTACATTGTAAAAGCGCTTTTTAAAGTCTCTATCTTGGAGTAGAAGCTCGTGTATTGGAATGCTTTTGAACAGCCACATGAGACCACCTCTCCACCTACTGACCTCAATCTTAAACATTACCGGATGTGTTTTTGGAGCACACTAACCAGACAGGACTTAAACTTTGTCATCTGAAACTTAGGTTTGCTTTGAAGGAAAAAAAAATGTAACTCGCACAATGTTCTTTTTGGTCTTTGGTGGATATCAAAGCACTAATGAAAGCTGCTACTTACCGTTTCATTTTTTTCACAGTCATATATTTCTCAATATTAGATCAGGAAAAGCCCATCAAAGAAGCAATCAGTTACATCTTCAAAGAAAACCGAACAACGGTTGTGGGGAAAAAAAGGGATCCATTAAAGTTGGCCCAATTACATGAATTTTTTGCCATTTGCTACCAACAAGTGACATGAGCAATTGAAAAGCAAAGGACATCCAGATCAAGGAGATTGTTTTTTTTTTTCTAATTTCTTTGCTCAGAAAAATATATTATATATATTACAATAGATTACTTGCTTTACTCATTCAGTGGCCTCTGCTGTTTCCCATTAAAATTAGAAAAATAAAATAATTATTCCTTTTTCTTGATGATTACAAATATAATTAACCAATACATTCTCTATTTGTTTGTGTGTGTGTGTGTGTGTAATTTATTTTTTCTTTTTTAAATATTTCCCAAATGATGTTTTACTGAGTACACACATTAAAGAAAATAAATATTGTTTTGATTGATCCATATATTATTTTTTTCTGCAGTGATTGAATTTCAAACTATTTTTTTTTTTTTTTTAATAAAATTATTAAATAGTCGTTACATTCTGAAGTATTTGAAGTATCTATGGCTGGAGGTTTTTCTCAGTTCACTAGCTCTTGACAGGTGTGGCAAGATAATTTTGAACCTGTCGGCTATGGATGTTTTCTGGCTGATAGCTCGACTGTAATCTTATGCAAAGCCAAAGAACTGCCACAAATCCCCATAGATCATATAGAAAACCTCTCTCTGAAGGTCATCTATTAATACTGTTATAATACTTAAGAAGACTTATCCTTGCATTGTCCTCTCTTGGACCTGCTTCAGTACCTTGCCTATACATTATACAAATGCACAACACAAAAACCTTGTAGGTATGTATTTTTCCTTACACCAACTAAAACTTTGGCACACTCCACAAGAGTCTCACTGATATCAAAGCCTGTATGTCTGCTAACTGTCCTTTTGCATGGATTGATGCATGTGTATGTCTTTATATGTGCGCGACCCATAGCTAAAGTCCTTGCTGGTTTCTCACACCTTCACAATAAGAACAGGAAACCGAGTCCGAATGAAGGAAGTGTGAGCAGCACATGATTAGGCAAGGGCTCTGACTCCGCTCCTCTCCTCCTTCCTCTTGCTCTAATGCGCTGTCTCTTTCTTTTATTGTGCCTTCAACTCTTTTTCAAACTTCAGTTCCTTTTGTTGACCTTTTACTTTCCTAATCGCGTTTTTGTAATTCTCTTCCTTCATGGTGCAAATTCCCTTGCGATTTTGTTGTTCTTCTAGATGTTCAAGTTAAGCGTTGTTATAAATAAACCAAAATGCCAAAACAATAAGGGCTCTGATAAACTTTCAAAGGTGTTTAAACAGTATATGTTTGTAGTTATTTACTTTTAGAGGTCTTTTATAGTTTAGAAACTCTTATTTTATTTTAGTACGCCAAGTTAAAGTATCTGAAATCTAACGATATTTTTTGTTAAATGAAATGAGTTTAGGTTTTATACACGTGTATTACAGGGCTCTCTAGAATACTCGATTCTGGTCAATCACAGAATTCCAATGTATGTTATTCCCCAATAACTAATTGAGATAACACAGGCTTATCCTGGTACTACAAATCATCTTGAGCAATAGTTAGGCCCCGTTTACACTAATACATTTGCTACAGTTACATCTTCTGTCTACACTGCCCCAGAGTCTTTTGAGTGTGTTTTTAAATATAACACACTCAATCAACTCTCAATCAATCAACTTTTATTTATATAGCACTTTACCACAACCAAGGTTGACCAAAGTGCTTTACACAAGTAATAAGTAAATTAAACAACACAACAAAAAGGCAGAAATGCAAAACA